>NC_069503.1:758153748-758401248 GCF_027579735.1 Bombina bombina
ATCATCTGAAAATTGTTACCCTGTTCCCCTCATAATAACACTGCACGGACACCTTTTTTACAAAGGGCATTTACACTGATTATAAGTATTGGGACATTCTCTCATATTTTCTATATAAACACATTATATCACATTATTAGGTCGTTTCCTCAGGCAATGTAAACTTTTTTTTACATTGCCTGAGGAAACGACCAGTCTATTTGGTCAAGAAACGCATTACAGAAATAAAGTTTCTTTTTATTTGGAACTTTTCGAAAGTTTGTCTTATCTGTTCACCAAGGAACACCATTATACCATACCCACAGCCACAAGTGCGGCTATCCCTGGAACACAGCTGAGACTGAGCCAGAAGAATTGCAACTGGGACCAAGCCAAGGAGCTTGGAGACACAGCCGACCAACGGGTCCGACCAGTGTATTAGCCACTGTTAAGTGCTAGCTCGCTCACAAGCACCGGTCAAGCATACGGTGCAATACATTCTGGTAAACCTTGTATCCCTCTCTTTACAAGCGGTCATATCCGGACTTACTTACACTATGAGGCGCCCTCTTTTTTCTCCTTTTAAATGTCTAGTTTGCTCATTCACTTTTCTGGTCCTAGGAAAGGTCAAAAAAATTATTTGGCCTCTTGGTTGAAACTTTTGATTCACAAAGCTTACATGGAGGCAGGTCAGCCTCTACCACAGCAGATTACAGTTCATTCTACTAGGTCAGTTGCCACTTCCTGGGCCTTCAAGAATGAGGCTTTAGTTGACCAATTTTTGAAGGCAGATACTTGGACTTCTTTGTATACTTTTACTAAATTCTACTATTTTTATGTTTTTGTTTCTTTTGAGGAAGCCTTTGGTAGGAAGTTTATTCAGGCAATTGTCTCAGATTAAATTTTTTTGCCTGTTTGGGTTATTTTTTAAGTGTATGAAAAATAAATTAAAAATAAAATATTGGGGTTGTGGATTTAGAGGGACAGTTTACTCAAAAATTTTCTCCCCTTTAATTTGTTCCCAATGATCTACTTTACCTGCTGGAGTGTATTAAATTGTTTACAAGTAGCTCCTTTACCCTTATATTGGCATTTGAAATTGTTAATTTAGCATGTGGTATCCCCACCTATTCTGAAAGTTTGTGGCCGCGCGTACCAGCTATAGATAAGCTTTGTAAACACAGCCAGCAGAAGAAATTACACTCCCAGTGTGATAAAGCAGAGATAAGGTAATAAAATGTTGATTTTCCATTGTTCTCTCAAAGTATTGGTGATTGTTTTAAGGACAGATATAAGATAAAGAAGCAGGTATATGTGCACAATGTGATACAGTAATGAGATCTGATTATACCTACAAGCTCAACCTATTTTATTAGGCTGTGGCTTCAAAACACAAAAACAGAATTTATGTTTACCTGATAAATTACTTTCTCCAACGGTGTGTCCGGTCCACGGCGTCATCCTTACTTGTGGGATATTCTCTTCCCCAACAGGAAATGGCAAAGAGCCCAGCAAAGCTGGTCACATGATCCCTCCTAGGCTCCGCCTTCCCCAGTCATTCGACCGACGTAAAGGAGGAATATTTGCATAGGAGAAACCATATGATACCGTGGTGACTGTAGTTAAAGAAAATAAATTACCAGACCTGATTAAAAAACCAGGGCGGGCCGTGGACCGGACACACCGTTGGAGAAAGTAATTTATCAGGTAAACATAAATTCTGTTTTCTCCAACATAGGTGTGTCCGGTCCACGGCGTCATCCTTACTTGTGGGAACCAATACCAAAGCTTTAGGACACGGATGAAGGGAGGGAGCAAATCAGGTCACCTAGATGGAAGGCACCACGGCTTGCAAAACCTTTCTCCCAAAAATAGCCTCAGAAGAAGCAAAAGTATCAAACTTGTAAAATTTAGTAAAAGTGTGCAGTGAAGACCAAGTCGCTGCCCTACATATCTGATCAACAGAAGCCTCGTTCTTGAAGGCCCATGTGGAAGCCACAGCCCTAGTGGAATGAGCTGTGATTCTTTCAGGAGGCTGCCGTCCGGCAGTCTCATAAGCCAATCTGATGATGCTTTTAATCCAAAAAGAGAGAGAGGTAGAAGTTGCTTTTTGACCTCTCCTTTTACCAGAATAAACAACAAACAAGGAAGATGTTAGTCTAAAATCCTTTGTAGCATCTAAATAGAATTTTAGAGCACGAACAACATCCAAATTGTGCAACAAACGTTCCTTCTTTGAAACTGGATTCGGACACAAAGAAGGCACGACTATCTCCTGGTTAATGTTTTTGTTAGAAACAACTTTCGGAAGAAAACCAGGTTTAGTACGTAAAACCACCTTATCTGCATGGAACACCAGATAAGGAGGAGAACACTGCAGAGCAGATAATTCTGAAACTCTTCTAGCAGAAGAAATTGCAACCAAAAACAAAACTTTCCAAGATAATAACTTAATATCAACGGAATGTAAGGGTTCAAACGGAACCCCCTGAAGAACTGAAAGAACTAAATTGAGACTCCAAGGAGGAGTCAAAGGTTTGTAAACAGGCTTGATTCTAACCAGAGCCTGAACAAAGGCTTGAACATCTGGCACAGCTGCCAGCTTTTTGTGAAGTAACACAGACAAGGCAGAAATCTGTCCCTTCAAGGAACTTGCAGATAATCCTTTCTCCAAACCTTCTTGAAGAAAGGATAGAATCTTAGGAATTTTTACCTTGTCCCAAGGGAATCCTTTAGATTCACACCAACAGATATATTTTTTCCATATTTTGTGGTAAATTTTTCTAGTTACAGGCTTTCTGGCCTGAACAAGAGTATCAATGACAGAATCTGAGAACCCTCGCTTTGATAAGATCAAGCGTTCAATCTCCAAGCAGTCAGTTGGAGTGAGACCAGATTCGGATGTTCGAACGGACCTTGAACAAGAAGGTCCCGTCTCAAATGTAGCTTCCATGGTGGAGCCGATGACATATTCACCAGGTCTGCATACCAAGTCCTGCGTGGCCACGCAGGAGCTATCAAGATCACCGATGCCCTCTCCTGATTGATCCTGGCTACCAGCCTGGGGATGAGAGGAAACGGCGGGAATACATAAGCTAGTTTGAAGGTCCAAGGTGCTACTAGTGCATCTACTAGAGTCGCCTTGGGATCCCTGGATCTGGACCCGTAGCAAGGAACCTTGAAGTTCTGACGAGAGGCCATCAGATCCATGTCTGGAATGCCCCACAATTGAGTAATTTGGGCAAAGATTTCCGGATGGAGTTCCCACTCCCCCGGATGAAATGTCTGACGACTCAGAAAATCCGCTTCCCAATTTTCCACTCCTGGGATGTGGATTGCAGACAAGTGGCAGGAGTGAGTCTCCGCCCATTGAATGATTTTGGTCACTTCTTCCATCGCCAGGGAACTCCTTGTTCACCCCTGATGGTTGATGTACGCAACAGTCGTCATGTTGTCTGATTGAAACCGTATGAACTTGGCCTTTGCTAGCTGAGGCCAAGCCTTAAGAGCATTGAATATCGCTCTCAGTTCCAGAATATTTATCGGGAGAAGAGATTCTTCCCGAGACCAAAGACCCTGAGCTTTCAGGGGTCCCCAGACCGCGCCCCAGCCCACCAGACTGGCGTCGGTCGTGACAATGACCCACTCTGGTCTGCGGAAGCTCATCCCCTGTGACAGGTTGTCCAGGGACAGCCACCAACGGAGTGAATCTCTGGTCCTCTGATCTACTTGTATCGTCGGAGACAAGTCTGTATAGTCCCCATTCCACTGACTGAGCATGCACAGTTGTAATGGTCTTAGATGAATTCGCGCAAAAGGAACTATGTCCATTGCCGCTACCATCATTACTTCCATGCACTGCGCTATGGAAGGAAGAGGAACAGAATGAAGTATTTGACAAGAGTTTAAAAGTTTTGATTCTCTGGCCTCTGTCAGAAAAATCCTCATTTCTAAGGAGTCTATTATTGTTCCCAAGAAGGGAACCCTTGTTGACGGAGATAGAGAACTTTTTTCTACGTTCACTTTCCACCCGTGAGATCTGAGAAAGGCCAGGACAATGTCCGTGTGAGCCTTTGCTTGAGGAAGGGACGACGATTGAATCAGAATGTCGTCCAAGTAAGGTACTACTGCAATGCCCCTTGGTCTTAGCACCGCTAGAAGGGACCCTAGTACCTTTGTGAAAATCCTTGGAGCAGTGGCTAATCCGAACGGAAGTGCCACAAACTGGTAATGCTTGTCCAGGAATGCGAACCTTAGGAACCGATGATGTTCCTTGTGGATAGGAATATGTAGATACGCATCCTTTAAATCCACCGTGGTCATGAATTGACCTTCCTGGATGGAAGGAAGAATTGTTCGAATGGTTTCCATTTTGAACGATGGAACCTTGAGAAACTTGTTTAGGATCTTGAGATCTAAGATTGGTCTGAATGTTCCCTTTTTTTTTGGGAACTACGAACAGATTGGAGTAGAACCCCATCCCTTGTTCTCCTAATGGAACAGGATGAATCACTCCCATTTTTAACAGGTCTTCTACACAATGTAAGAATGCCTGTTTTTTTATGTGGTCTGAAGACAATTGTGACCTGTGGAACCTCCCCCTTGGGGGAGGCCCCTTGAATTCCAGAAGATAACCTTGGGAGACTATTTCTAGTGCCCAAGGATCCAGAACATCTCTTGCCCAAGCCTGAGCGAAGAGAGAGAGTCTGCCCCCCACCAGATCCGGTCCCGGATCGGGGGCCAACATCTCATGCTGTCTTGGTAGCAGTGGCAGGTTTCTTGGCCTGCTTTCCTTTGTTCCAGCCTTGCATTGGTCTCCAGGCTGGCTTGGCTTGAGAAGTATTACCCTCTTGCTTAGAGGACGTAGCACTTGGGGCTGGTCCGTTTCTGCGAAAGGGACGAAAATTAGGTTTATTTTTGGCCTTGAAAGACCTATCCTGGGGAAGGGCGTGGCCCTTGCCCCCAGTGATATCAGAGATAATCTCTTTCAAGTCAGGGCCAAACAGCGTTTTCCCCTTGAAAGGAATGTTAAGCAATATGTTCTTGGAAGACGCATCCGCTGACCAAGATTTTAACCAAAGCGCTCTGCGCGCCACAATAGCAAAACCAGAATTTTTCGCCGCTAACCTAGCCAATTGCAAAGTGGCGTCTAGGGTGAAAGAATTAGCCAATTTGAGAGCATGAATTCTGTCCATAATCTCCTCATAAGAAGAAGAATTATTATTGAGCGCCTTTTCTAGCTCATCGAACCAGAAACACGCTGCTGTAGTGACAGGAACAATGCATGAAATTGGTTGTAGAAGGTAACCTTGCTGAACAAACATCTTTTTAAGCAAACCTTCTAATTTTTTATCCATAGGATCTTTGAAAGCACAACTATCTTCTATGGGTATAGTGGTGCGTTTGTTTAGAGTAGAAACCGCCCCCTCGACCTTGGGGACTGTCTGCCATAAGTCCTTTCTGGGGTCGACCATAGGAAACAATTTTTTAAATATGGGGGGAGGGACGAAAGGTATACCGGGCCTTTCCCATTCTTTATTTACAATGTCCGCCACCCGCTTGGGTATAGGAAAAGCTTCGGGGGGCCCCGGGACCTCTAGGAACTTGTCCATTTTACATAGTTTCTCTGGAATGACCAAATTCTCACAATCATCCAGAGTAGATAACACCTCCTTAAGCAGAGCGCGGAGATGTTCCAATTTAAATTTAAATGTAATCACATCAGGTTCAGCTTGTTGAGAAATTTTCCCTGAATCTGAAATTTCTCCCTCAGACAAAACCTCCCTGGCCCCCTCAGACTGGTGTAGGGGCCCTTCAGAACCAATATCATCAGCGTCCTCATGCTCTTCAGTATTTTCTAAAACAGAGCAGTCGCGCTTTCGCTGATAAGTGGGCATTTTGGCTAAAATGTTTTTGATAGAATTATCCATTACAGCCGTTAGTTGTTGCATAGTAAGGAGTATTGGCGCGCTAGATGTACTAGGGGCCTCCTGTGTGGGCAAGACTGGTGTAGACGAAGGAGGGGATGATGCAGTACCATGCTTACTCCCCTAACTTGAGGAATCATCTTGGGCATCATTTTCTCTAAATTTTGTGTCACATAAATCACATCTATTTAAATGAGAAGGAACCTTGGCTTCCCCACATTCAGAACACAGTCTATCTGGTAGTTCAGACATGTTAAACAGGCAAAAACTTGATAACAAAGTACAAAAAACGTTTTAAAATAAACCGTTACTGTCACTTTAAATTTTAAACTGAACACACTTTATAACTGCAATTGCGAAAAAGTATGAAGGAATTGTTCAAAATTCACCAAAATTTCACCACAGTGTCTTAAAGCCTTAAAAGTATTGCACACCAAATTTGAAAGCTTTAACCCTTAAAATAACGGAACCGGAGCCGTTTTTATATTTAACCCCTTTACAGTCCCTGGTATCTGCTTTGCTGAGACCCAACCAAGCCCAAAGGGGAATACGATACCAAATGACGCCTTCAGAAAGTCTTTTCTATGTATCAGAGCTCCTCACACATGCATCTGCATGTCCTGCTTCTCAAAAACAAGTGCGCAATAGAGGCGCGAAAATGAGACTCTGCCTATGATTAGGGAAAGCCCCTAGAGAGTAAGGTGTCCAATACAGTGCCTGCCGGTTATTTTACATAATTCCCAAGATTAAAATAATTCCTCAAGGCTATGGAGTATAAAATATGTTTATATATAAATCGATTTAGCCCAGAAAATGTCTACAGTCTTAAAAAGCCCTTGTGAAGCCCTTTTTTTCTTTCTGTAATAAAAATGGCTTACCGGATCCCATAGGGAAAATGACAGCTTCCAGCATTACATCGTCTTGTTAGAATGTGTCATACCTCAAGCAGCAAAAGTCTGCTCACTGTTCCCCCAACTGAAGTTAATTCCTCTCAACAGTCCTGTGTGGAAACAGCCATCGATTTTAGTAACGGTTGCTAAAATCATTTTCCTCTTACAAACAGAAATCTTCATCTCTTTTCTGTTTCAGAGTAAATAGTACATACCAGCACTATTTTAAAATAACAAACTCTTGATTGAATAATAAAAACTACAGTTAAACACTAAAAAACTCTAAGCCATCTCCGTGGAGATGTTGCCTGTACAACGGCAAAGAGAATGACTGGGGAAGGCGGAGCCTAGGAGGGATCATGTGACCAGCTTTGCTGGGCTCTTTGCCATTTCCTGTTGGGGAAGAGAATATCCCACAAGTAAGGATGACGCCGTGGACCGGACACACCTATGTTGGAGAAATCAGAGCTTTAATATACAGAAATAAACCTTAAAAAGCTAATTTTCATCCATTTTTTACTCTGCATTTGGTAAAAAAAGCAATTGTAAACACATTAAGGGGAAAACTATTTTACAGTATACTGTCCCTTTAATTTCTCAGTAGATATATATATATTTTTTAAATCTCTTGATTTATGTTATTACTCATAGACTGATTTATGTTATTACTCATAGACTTAACAGCTTGGGCATTATTTGCCAGGAGTAATGGATCATGGACTTTCACTACCTGTCTGAAAGAAAACATAATGTATGCTTACCTGATTAATTCATTTATTTCATGGTGGTGAGTCCATGAGACCCCACCAAAGGTTTTCTAGGCCTTATTTCTTTTTTTTTTGGCACATCTTGTTTCCCTGCTCCTTTTATGACTCTTATTCCTTTATCTTACCTCACTTTGCTTAGCTATACACTAGGCTGAGGTATTTGTGAGGTAGGAAGGGTTTTATAAGAATCTTTGGGTTTGGGAATATTTGCCTCCACCTAGGGGTAGGGAAGAGTAATTGCCAGGAGTAATGGATGGTGGACTCTCACCACCATTAAATAAATTAATTTATCAGGTAAGCATAAATTATGTTGTTTCTATGCTTTGAGGTATATCACTTTCTACCAATAAAGCAGTGAAGGTTCTTCTTATCAGAAACTGAGAAATCAGTACTTAAAGGGACAGTCAACACCAAAAATGTTATTGTTTAAAAAGATAGATAATCCCTTTATTTACCATTTACCAGTTTTGCCTAACCAACACTGTTATAGAAATAAACTCTTTACCACTGTAATTACCTTGTATCTAAGCTTCTGCAGACTGCCTCCTTATCTCAGATCTTTTGACAGACTTGCATTTCAGGTAATTAGTGCTGACTCTTAAATAACTCCACGTGCATGAGCACAAAGCTATTTATATGAAACACGTGAACTAATGCCCTCTAGCTGTGAAAAACAGTAAAACACATTAAGATAGGAAGCAGCCTTCAAGTGCTGAGAAATTAGCATATGAGTCTACATAGGTTTAGCTTTCAACTAAGAATAAAGCAAATTTGATGAAAAAAGTAAATTAGAAAGTTCTATAAAATGACATGCCCTATCTGAATCCTTAAAGTTTAATTTAGACTTTACAATCCCTTTAAAGGCCCATTAAACCAAAATTTTTCTTTCGCGATTCAGATAGAGAATACAATTTTAAGCAACATTCCAATTTACTTCTATTATCTAATTTGCTGCAATCTTTAGATATCCTTTGTTAAAGAAATAGCAATGCACATTGGTGAGCCAATCACATGAGGCATCTATGTGCAGCTACCAATCAGAAGCTACTGAGCCTATCTAGATATGCTTTTCAGGAAAGAATATCAAGAGAATGAAGCAAATTAGATAATTGAAGTAAATTAGAAAGTTGTTTAAAATGGTATTCTCTATCTAAATCATGAAAGAAAAAATGTGTTTAAAGGGACATAATACTCATATGCTAAATCACTTGAAACTGATACAGTATAACTGTAAAAAGCTGACAGGAAAATATCACCTGAGCATCTCTATGTAAAAAAGGAAGATATTTTACCTCACAATCTCCTCAGCTCAGCAGAGTAAGTTCTGTGTTAAAAGTTATACTCAGCTACTCCCAGCTGCAGGTAAAAAAAAAAAAAATATATGAAGAAATGAACAGCAGCCAATCAGCATCAGCAGTGCTGAGGTCATGGACTCTTTTACTGTGATCTCATGAGATTTCACTTAACTCTCATGAGATTTCATAGTAAGCTGAATAGGGAAATAATATGAGAGTGCACGAGGCTCATCCCCTAAGCTGTCCCAGAACAGACACATTAAAATGCTGCTTAGAAATCATTTACAATGGGATGTGGCTACTGAGGAACTTTTGAGGTAAAATATCTTTCTTTTTTACATAGATATGTTCAGGTGATATTTTCTAGTCAGCTTTTTACAGCTATACTGCATCACTTTCAAGTGTTTAAACATTTGGGTATTATGGCCCTTTAACCCCTTAACGACCGAGGACGTGCAGGGTACGTCCTCAGAAAAAAGGCAGTTAACGCCTGAGGACGTACCCTGCACGTCCTCGGTGTGGAAAGCAGCTGGAAGCGATCCTGCTCGCTTCCAGCTGCTTTCCGGTTATTGCAGTGATGCCTCGATATGGAGGCATCCTGCTATGGCCATCCGATGCAGAGAGAGCCACTCTGTGGCCCTCTCTGCACCGGACATCGATGGCCGGTATCGTTGGTGGGTGGGAGCCGGTGTGGGAGGTGGGTGGCGGCCATCGATGGCCCTGGTCATGTGGAGGGGGGCGGGATCGTGGGCGGGTAAGTCCGGGGGAGCGCGTGGGCGCGCGCACGTGCACGAGGGGGCGGGCGCGTGCACGGGGAGGGAGCGGGTGGGAACCGCTACACTACAGAAAAAATGTGTCCCAAAACAAAATAAAAGTGGGACATTTAATGTTAAAAAAAAAAACCCTTAGGTGTGATTTAGGTGGTGGGGGTTGGTCCGTGGGGGGGGGGGGGGGGAGGGGATTGAGCTACACTACAGAGAAAAAACAAACAAACAAAAAATACAAAATAAACATTTGATTGTTCAAACTGGGTACTGGCAGACAGCTGCCAGTACCCAAGATGGCCCCCAATAAGGCTGAGAGGGAGGCTTAGAGAGCTGTTTTTGGGGGGATCAGGGAGGTTGGGGGTTAAGGGGGGATCCTAAACACAGCATATGTAAATATGCTTCTTTTTTTTTTCTTAAAAAAAAACAAAAAAACTTTTATTTTAGTACTGGCAGACTTTCTGCCAGTACTTAAGATGGCGGGGACAATTGTGGGGTGGGGGAGAGAAGGGAGCTGTTTGGCAGGGATCAGGGGGTGGGATGTGTCAGGTGGGAGGCTGATCTCTACACTAAAGCTAAAATTAACCCTGCAAGCTTCCTACAAACTACCTAATTAACCCCTTCACTGCTAGCCATAATACACGTGTGATGCGCAGCAGCATTTAGCGACTTTCTAATTACCAAAAAGCAACGCCAAAGTCATATATGTCTGCTATTTCTGAACAAAGGGCATCCCAGAGAAGCATTTACAACCATTTGTGCCATAATTGCACAAGCTGTTTGTAAATAATTTCAGTGAGAAACCTAAAATTGTGAAAAAATTAACGTTTTTTTTTACTTTGATCGCATTTGGCGGTGAAATGGTGGCATGAAATATACCAAAATGGGCCTAGATCAATACTTGGGGTTGTCTACTACACTACACTACACTAAAGTTAAAATTAACCCTAGAAGCTCCCTACATGCTCCCTAATTAACCCCTTCACTGCTGGGCATAATACACGTATTGTGCGCAGTGGCATTTAGCAGCCTTCTAATTACCAAAAACCAAAGCCAAAGCCATATATGTCTGCTATTTCTGAACAAAGGGGATCCCAGAGAAGCATTTACAACCATTTATGCTATAATTGCATAAGTTGTTTGTAAATAATTTCAGTGAGAAACCTAAAGTTTGTGAAAAAAATTGTGAAAAAATGAACAATTTTTTTTTATTTGATCGCATTTGGCGGTGAAATAGTGGCATGAAATATACCAAAATGGGCCTAGATCAATACTTTGGGATGTCTTTGAAAAAAAAATATATACATGTCAATGGATATTCAGGGATTCCTGAAAGATATCAGTGCTCTAATGTAACTAGCGCTAATTTTGAAAAAAAGTGGTTTGGAAATAGCAAAGTGCTACTTGTATTTATGGCCCTATAACTTGCAAAAAAAGCAAAGAACATGTAAACATTGGGTATTTCTAAACTCAGGACAAAATTTAGAAACTATTTAGCATGGGTGTTTTTTGGTGGTTGTAGATGTGTAACAGATTTTGGGGGTCAAAGTTAGAAAAAGTGTGTTTTTTTTTTCCATTTTTTCCTCATATTTTATAATGTTTTTTTATAGTAAATTATAAGATATGATGAAAATAATGGTATCTTTTGAAAGTCCATTTAATGGCGAGAAAAACGGTATATAATATGTGTGGGTATAGTAAATGAGTAAGAGGAAAATTACAGCTAAACACAAACACCGCAAAAATGTAAAAATAGCCTTGGTCCCAAACGGACAGAAAATGGAAAAGTGCTGCGGTCATTAAGGGGTTAAACAGTGCTACTTCATATTAATGAAACATTGTTTTAAGAGTGTATTGTATCTTTAAAGGGATCTATTTATGGACATACCTACTTAAAATAAAACTCTAGAAAAAAAAAATCCATCAGTATTAAGGAACTCTTTACCTGAATGGATATTTTGCTACATTTTTTATCGTTTTTAGTTGACACACGATGCCACAGTCAGGTGACTTAAAACAATCCTGACATATCCACACAACATAAAGAAATTAGCAATGATTTAAAAAATGAATATCTACAGAATGGACTCACTGAAAATACCAACCCAACCGGTGTCTGTGGTGAAAATGCCAGGAAAGAAATACAAAAAAAATAAATAATAACCATGCTTCAGAAAGGCACATACAGTTGAGGTATTTTACCAAATGAAAGGTCTTAGAAACTAACCTGCCCAAGTAAAAAAAACTCTAGACAAATCTGAAGTCTACTAATTAAACAAAAAATAAATTAAAAAATAGATGAATTATTCCTCGTAATATATACCGTGTGTGTGTGTGTGTACATGCGTGCGTGCGTGCACAAAAACACGTGCAGCACTATAAAAATAAACTGTAATAAATATGTGTAATGTTAACATAATTAGTTTTAAGTACAGCATAAATTGTCTCCTAAAACTGAAGTACATGGAAACATTATAAGAGGGTTATAGCCCTTGCAATCATCTCCTACTGAAAAGTGTCTTCCTCATCGTTTATATACAATGAAACAACTGATCAATATTACCATCTGATTTTCCCAATGCATTATGTTGACCCCATTCAAGAGATGAATGTTCTATTAATATTAGATGAACATGATGGCAGTGAAGGACCACTTATAACTTTCAATATATTCTAAACATATCCACAGTCATCAGGACAAGGAAAAGAATTAACAATAATTAATCATTCTAGGCACAGCTGTCCAGGATGCAAAGAAAAAGCAAAATCAACACAACTTATTATCACCACTAAATTAGTGCATGCTGATCAACATAAAATAGATACAAATATGTTAAATGCAAAGATTACATAGTCCATGACCTTGAAATACAAAGTAACACTTGGAACTAATGTCATTATTTGTCAGGCAGATATAATTACCACAAAGTCAATACATTTGAATTCTGAATATGATGCAATTGAATATGTATTGAAGTGTTTATGCTCATTAGGACAGCATACAGATTGCTCAAGAAAAGTCCGGACACCTCACTGTGCTACGGCATTCTAGAAATAAAATAGATACTGGAATACTTTTATAACTCATGTACTTATAAATATAATCACTTACATGCCAAAGTTTTATTTTAATATATAAAAATGCATTTTTCAACAATAGTTAAATCAACATTAAAGGATTAGAAAAGTCAACCTTAAGACATCACTTTTCTTAACTGCAAATGTTTAAGTAATACAAGTAAATGTGAATGAACTTACAATTTTTTTAAAACAAAGCTTCTGTCATGTTTTAAATCTATATATATATATATTTTTTCAAAATAGTTTTATTGATTTTTGCAGAAATAAACAAATACTCATTGAATATAAATGTATACACAATATCAACCAATAAAGATAGATTCATCAAATACAACAGTATACACAGTGTCAAGTTATTGAAAATATTTGCATAGATACTTTTCGCTGTATCAAAACATTTAGCAAACACTAATGGTATGTCACATTATCAACAAGGGTTGGTAATATATCCAATAGATATGTGCCTATTATGTACCTCAGTAGTATTGAACAGAATTACATAGTATATTCTCAGGGTGACTAGTAGCCAGACAATAGAAAGTCTATTCACGGATCATGGGGGAGAGGATGTGAGAAGGAGTAGGGGGAAAGCGGGAAAGAGAAGAGGATAGAAAAAAAAAACATCCGGGGGAGAATGGGGTTCCTCCCTTCTATTCATAGAGTTTAGTGCAGCAGATAGGATTGTCATTATTTATGGAGCCAGGTATCCCATATTAGCCAGTAAGTATCCATTTGATCAATCGAATTAAAGAAATATCCTTCCATGCTAGCCATGTAGTCTATTACAGCATTGATTTCTATGAAACAAGGAGGTTTAAGGGACTTCCAGGCCCGAGCGATGCACAACTTTGCTGCCATAAAAATGTATATAAGCAGTCTCCTCGACATCTGCGGCGTATCATTGGCTATTATATGTAACAAAGCGTTGGTGGGTGAAATCTCAGCAATAAGTTTCAAAGAATTGCATAGGCTCCCGATCTCCCCCCATAATGAAGTTAGTTTCGGGCACTCCCACCAGATATGTAGGTCTGTGCCAATTGCTCCGCAACCATGGCAGCACAATGGCGAGGCCTCGGGGTACATTTTGGCAAGTCGGGCTGGGGTTCTATGCCACTTCAGGAGCACTTTTATATATACTTCCAGCATAGGTAATGATATATAAGAGTATATCGCCGATCTGAAAAGGGAGGTAGAAGATAAATTCCTACGACCGATAACAGAGAACCCTTGAAAAGATTTCCCGCAAGGAAAACCATAAAATCAAACAGGCGATACTCTCTTCACATCCCTCTGACAAACACTGTACTCTGAGAGGAATTGGGCTTCAGAATGCTTAGAAGCGCTTATCATAGAATAAATCATAAAAATCAAGCACAAACTTACTTACCCCCTCCATAAGAGGCAAAGTTTGTAAAACTTAATTGTAGGTGTGGTGAGGGGTTTATTTATAGGCATTTTGAGTTTGGGAAACTTTGCCCCTCCTGGTAGGATTGTATATCCCATGTCACTAGCTCATGAACTCTTGCCAATTACATGAAAAAAAAAAAAAAATCACCCGTAAGGTCAGAGTATAATTCAGTCAGCCCAAGTCCAAACCAAGTTTCATCCTTGAAAGTAAATGCCATAAGCGTGGATAAAACATTGAACCTGCAACTGCAGACTTATAAAGCCTAGGCTGTACCACAAAGCCACAGGTAGGCTTCTCAACTGACCAAGATTTCAGCCACAATGCCCGGCAGGCTAGCACAGCAAGTTATAAAGACAAGGCATTGCTCAAAATGAGCAATTAAACCTCCAGTTACTTATCCATGGATCCGTACAGAAACAGCATCCTCCATAGGGATCAAAGTTCTCTGAGCCATAGTAGCAAAGCTCCCTTCTACTTAAGGCACCACACATTTTAATGGAGTCAACCAACACTTCCTCATAGGAAAGAACATCATAGAAAACATAATTTATGTAAGAACTTACCTGATAAATTCATTTCTTTCATATTAACAAGAGTCCATGAGCTAGTGACGTATGGGATATACATTCCTACCAGGAGGGGCAAAGTTTCCCAAACCTTAAAATGCCTATAAATACACCCCTCACCACACCCACAAATCAGTTTAACGAATAGCCAAGAAGTGGGGTGATAAGAAAAAAAGTGCGAAGCATATAAAATAAGGAATTGGAATAATTGTGCTTTATACAAAAAAATCATAACCACCACAAAAAAAGGGTGGGCCTCATGGACTCTTGTTAATATGAAAGAAATGAATTTATCAGGTGAGTTCTTACATAAATTATGTTTTCTTTCATGTAATTAACAAGAGTCCATGAGCTAGTGACGTATGGGATAATGACTACCCAAGATGTGGATCTTTCCACACAAGAGTCACTAGAGAGGGAGGGATAAAATAAAGACAGCCAATTCCTGCTGAAAATAATCCACACCCAAAATAAAGTTTAACAAAAAACATAAGCAGAAGATTCAAACTGAAACCGCTGCCTGAAGAACTTTTCTACCAAAAACTGCTTCAGAAGAAGAAAACACATCAAAATGGTAGAATTTAGTAAAAGTATGCAAAGAGGACCAAGTTGCTGCTTTGCAGATCTGGTCAACCGAAGCTTCATTCCTAAACGCCCAGGAAGTAGATACTGACCTAGTAGAATGAGCTGTAATTCTCTGAGGCGGAATTTTACCCGACTCAACATAGGCAAGATGAATTAAAGATTTCAACCAAGATGCCAAAGAAATGGCAGAAGCTTTCTGGCCTTTCCTAGAACCGGAAAAGATAACAAATAGACTAGAAGTCTTACGGAAAGATTTCGTAGCTTCAACATAATATTTCAAAGCTCTAACAACATCCAAAGAATGCAATGATTTCTCCTTAGAATTCTTAGGATTAGGACATAATGAAGGAACCACAATTTCTCTACTAATGTTGTTGGAATTCACAACTTTAGGTAAAAATTCAAAAGAAGTTCGCAACACCGCCTTATCCTGATGAAAAATCAGAAAAGGAGACTCACACGAAAGAGCAGATAATTCAGAAACTCTTCTAGCAGAAGAGATGGCCAAAAGGAACAAAACTTTCCAAGAAAGTAATTTAATGTCCAATGAATGCATAGGTTCAAACGGAGGAGCTTGAAGAGCTCCCAGAACCAAATTCAAACTCCAAGGAGGAGAAATTGACTTAATGACAGGTTTTATACGAACCAAAGCTTGTACAAAACAATGAATATCAGGAAGAATAGCAATCTTTCTGTGAAAAAGAACAGAAAGAGCGGAGATTTGTCCTTTCAAAGAACTTGCGGACAAACCCTTATCTAAACCATCCTGAAGAAACTGTAAAATTCTCGGTATTCTAAAAGAATGCCAAGAAAAATGATGAGAAAGACACCAAGAAATATAAGTCTTCCAGACTCTATAATATATCTCTCGAGATACAGATTTACGAGCCTGTAACATAGTATTAATCACGGAGTCAGAGAAACCTCTATGACCAAGAATCAAGCGTTCAATCTCCATACCTTTAAATTTAAGGATTTCAGATCCGGATGGAAAAAAGGACCTTGTGACAGAAGGTCTGGTCTTAACGGAAGAGTCCATGGTTGGCAAGATGCCATCCGGACAAGATCCGCATACCAAAACCTGTGAGGCCATGCCGGAGCTATTAGCAGAACAAACGAGCATTCCCTCAGAATCTTGGAGATTACTCTTGGAAGAAGAACTAGAGGCGGAAAGATATAGGCAGGATGATACTTCCAAGGAAGTGATAATGCATCCACTGCCTCCGCCTGAGGATCCCGGGATCTGGACAGATACCTGGGAAGTTTCTTGTTTAGATGAGAGGCCATCAGATCTATCTCTGGGAGCCCCCACATTTGAACAATCTGAAGAAATACCTCTGGGTGAAGAGACCATTCGCCCGGATGCAACGTTTGGCGACTGAGATAATCCGCTTCCCAATTGTCTACACCTGGGATATGAACCGCAGAGATTAGACAGGAGCTGGATTCTGCCCAAACCAAAATTCGAGATACTTCTTTCATAGCCAGAGGACTGTGAGTCCCTCCTTGATGATTGATGTATGCCACAGTTGTGACATTGTCTGTCTGAAAACAAATGAACGATTCTCTCTTCAGAAGAGGCCAAAACTGAAGAGCTCTGAAAACTGCACAGAGTTCCAAGACATTGATCGGTAATCTCACCTCCTGAGATTCCCAAACTCCTTGTGCCGTCAGAGATCCCCACACAGCTCCCCAACCTGTGAGACTTGCATCTGTTGAAATTACAGTCCAGGTCGGAAGAACAAAAGAAGCCCCCTGAATTAAACGAAGGTGATCTGTCCACCACGTTAGAGAGTGCCGAACAATCGGTTTTAAAGATATTAATTGATATATCTTCGTGTAATCCCTGCACCATTGGTTCAGCATACAGAGCTGAAGAGGTCGCATGTGAAAACGAGCAAAGGGGATCGCGTCCGATGCAGCAGTCATAAGACCTAGAATTTCCATGCATAAGGCTACCGAAGGGAATGATTGAGACTGAAGGTTTCGACAGGCTGTAATCAATTTTAGACGTCTCTTGTCTGTTAAAGACAGAGTCATGGACACTGAATCTATCTGGAAACCCAGAAAGGTTACCCTTGTTTGAGGAATCAAAGAACTTTTTGGTAAATTGATCCTCCAACCATGATCTTGAAGAAACAACACAAGTCGATTCGTATGAGACTCTGCTAAATGTAAAGACTGAGCAAGTACCAAGATATCGTCCAAATAAGGAAATACCACAATACCCTGTTCTCTGATTACAGACAGAAGGGCACCGAGAATCTTTGTGAAAATTCTTGGAGCTGTAGCAAGGCCAAACGGTAGAGCCACAAATTGGTAATGCTTGTCTAGAAAAGAGAATCTCAGGAACTGATAATGATCTGGATGAATCGGAATATGCAGATATGCATCCTGTAAATCTATTGTGGACATATAATTCCCTTGCTGAACAAAAGGCAATATAGTCCTTACAGTTACCATCTTGAACGTTGGTATCCTTACATAACGATTCAATAATTTTAGATCCAGAACTGGTCTGAAGGAATTCTCCTTCTTTGGTACAATGAAGAGATTTGAATAAAACCCCATCCCCTGTTCCAGAACTGGAACTGGCATAATTACTCCAGCCAACTCTAGATCTGAAACACAATTCAGAAATGCTTGAGCTTTCACTGGATTTACTGGGACATGGGAAAGAAAAAATCTCTTTGCAGGAGGTCTCATCTTGAAACCAATTCTGTACCCTTCTGAAACAATGTTCTGAATCCAAAGATTGTGAACAGAATTGATCCAAATTTCTTTGAAAAAACGTAACCTGCCCCCTACCAGCTGAACTGGAATGAGGGCCGTACCTTCATGTGAACTTAGAAGCAGGCTTTGCCTTTCTAGCAGGCTTGGATTTATTCCAGACTGGAGATGGTTTCCAAACTGAAACTGCTCCTGAGGACGAAGGATCAGGCTTTTGTTCTTTGTTGAAATGAAAGGAACGAAAACGATTGTTAGCCCTGTTTTTACCTTTAGACTTTTTATCCTGTGGTAAAAAAGTTCCTTTCCCACCAGTAACAGTTGAAATAATAGAATCCAACTGAGAACCAAATAATTTGTTTCCCTGGAAAGAAATGGAAAGTAGAGTTGATTTAGAAGCCATATCAGCATTCCAGGTCTTAAGCCATAAAGCTCTTCTGGCTAAGATAGCCAGAGACATAAACCTAACATCAACTCTAATAATATCAAAAATGGCATCACAGATGAAATTATTAGCATGCTGGAGAAGAATAATAATATCATGAGAATCACGATTTGTTACTTGTTGCGCTAGAGTTTCCAACCAAAAAGTTGAAGCTGCAGCAACATCAGCCAATGATATAGCAGGTCTAAGAAGATTACCTGAACATAGATAAGCTTTTCTTAGAAAAGATTCAATTTTTCTATCTAAAGGATCCTTAAACGAGGTACCATCTGACGTAGGAATGGTAGTACGTTTAGCAAGGGTAGAAATAGCCCCATCAACTTTAGGGATTTTGTCCCAAAATTCTAACCTGTCAGGCGGAACAGGATATAATTGCTTAAAACGTTTAGAAGGAGTAAATGAATTACCCAATTTATCCCATTCCTTAGAAATTACTGCAGAAATAGCATTAGGAACAGGAAAGACTTCTGGAATAACCGCAGGAGTTTTAAAAACCTTATCCAAACGTATAGAATTAGTATCAAGAGGACTAGAATCCTCTATTTCTAAAGCAATTAGTACTTCTTTAAGTAAAGAGCGAATAAATTCCATCTTAAATAAATATGAAGATTTATCAGCATCAATCTCTGAGATAGAATCCTCTGAACCAGAAGAGTCCAAAGAATCAGAATGATGGTGTTCATTTAAAAATTCATCTGTAGAGAGAGAAGATTTAAAAGACTTTTTACGTTTACTAGAAGGAGAAATAACAGACAAAGCCTTCTTTATGGATTCAGAAACAAAATCTCTTATGTTATCAGGAACATTCTGCACCTTAGATGTTGAGGGAACTGCAACAGGCAATGGTACATCACTAAAGGAAATATTATCTGCTTTAACAAGTTTGTCATGACAATTATTACAAACAACAGCTGGAGGAATAGCTACCAAAAGTTTACAGCAGATACACTTAGCTTTGGTAGATCCAGCAGGCAGTGGTTTTCCTGTAGTATCTTCTGGCTCAGATGCAACGTGAGACATCTTGCAATATGTAAGAGAAAAAACAACATATAAAGCAAAATAGATCAAATTCCTTATAAGACAGTTTCAGGAATGGGAAAAAAATGCCAAACATCAAGCTTCTAGCAACCAGAAGCAAATGAAAAATGAGACTGAAATAATGTGGAGACAAAAGCGACGCCCATATTTTTTGTCGCCAAATAAGACGCCCACATTATTTGGCGCCTAAATGCTTTTGGCGCCAAAAATGACGCCACATCCGGAACGCCGACATTTTTGGCGCAAAATAACGTCAAAAATGACGCAACTTCCGGCGACACGTATGACGCCGGAAACGGAAAAGAATTTTTGCGCCAAAAAAGTCCGCGCCAAGAATGACGCAATAAAATGAAGCATTTTCAGCCCCCGCGAGCCTAACAGCCCACAGGGAAAAAAGTCAAATTTTTGAGGTAAGAAAAAATATGATAATTTAAAGCATAATCCCAAATATGAAACTGACTGTCTGGAAATAAGGAAAGTTGAACATTCTGAGTCAAGGCAAATAAATGTTTGAATACATATATTTAGAACTTTATAAATAAAGTGCCCAACCATAGCTTAGAGTGTCACAGAAAATAAGACTTACTTACCCCAGGACACTCATCTACATGTTTGTAGAAAGCCAAACCAGTACTGAAACGAGAATCAGTAGAGGAAATGGTAAATATAAGAGTATATCGTCGATCTGAAAAGGGAGGTAAGAGATGAATCTCTACGACCGATAACAGAGAACCTTATGAAATAGATCCCGTAGAAGGAGATCACTGCATTCAATAGGCAATACTCTCTTCACATCCCTCTGACATTCACTGCACGCTGAGAGGAAAACCGGGCTCCAACTTGCTGCGGAGCGCATATCAACGTAGAATCTAGCACAAACTTACTTCACCACCTCCCTTGGAGGCAAAGTTTGTAAAACTGATTTGTGGGTGTGGTGAGGGGTGTATTTATAGGCATTTTAAGGTTTGGGAAACTTTGCCCCTCCTGGTAGGAATGTATATCCCATACGTCACTAGCTCATGGACTCTTGTTAATTACATGAAAGAAATAATAAAGTTACAAAACTTCCAAGGATTGACAATGACAGGGGTATCAATGTCGCCAAGTAGCTAAAACCTCCTTTAACCGTACACAAGGCGCGCAAGCATTTAACTGAAGGAGATCACTTCAACATCAGATGAAGGAATTATACTGACCAAATCTGAGATTTTTCCCTCAGAGGATACCGGCGTATTCTCCCTATCAGCTTTATAAGAGAGAACAACCTGAATAGTAGCTGGCGGAACAGAAACCTTACTATCTGAATTTCAAATTTTCCTCTTGCATGTTCCTTTTATTAAAGGAAAAAGAGATAATGCTGCAGATACCACTGAAGATACCCGTGCAGCTATCTCTGCAAGCAAATAAACTCCTCCAGGAGATAGAGTGGAACTGCAGAGCACTGCATGTGACGCCCTTAAAGGCTAGGGACTTATAAGGAGAAGGCTGAGATAAACAGCATCCTCCTAAGAGACGTTGGCTCATAGAATTATGTAGTACAAAACTACATTAGGATTTTTTTTCCCCCATATATCTGGGACTTTAATAAACATAGAGAATATGTAGTACTGTCACTTTAACTAGAGTTAAAAACACCTAAGTAGCTGCAGCATTAACACAAGATCTGCTGTACAAAGCAGAGTTAAATAAAAACATTAATACAGGCATATAGGATAATGAATTAACTCCAAGGCTACGACTGCTCTCCTTCTTAGATAGAGCAGCGCTACCATATAGAACTAATATTGGCTAATGAACTAGCCACAGGATGTCAGCACAGCGTTTAATTTATAATCCAAAGCTCCAGCTGCTCTTTCGAAAGAGCAGCGCTGCAATATAAGGTAATATTAGCTGACTAACGAACACAATCATTGCAGCATGCAAACTGACAAACAGCCTCTTTTAGAAAGAAAAAAGATGTTGGCAACAGAAGAATGCCACTCCGCTTTACATCACCTGCCTTCAAAAATCTTGTTTTCAAAATGCTGTATCCCTATACAGAGACGATTGTAGGTAGAAGAAGGTGGAGTGTGTGTCATGTGACTGCCGACACGGACAGCGCAACACAAATTCAAAGTACGCATTCTCTGATAAATTTCCCCGCCAGGATCGTGTAATGGCGGATTATGTTCTCACACCGTACTAACAGTATATGACCAAACAGTGCAAAATAAAGATAAGCTAAAAGGACGGTAAAATGTAAACTCTCTTACGCTTCACAGCAAATAAAAAAATTTGTAGAAGTCAGCTTTACACCAAAAATTTTAGCCAAAATTACACCTCTCACCAAGGGGGGAATATTTTAAATTCCTGATAAGCATTAACCCCTTAGAGAAAGTCACAAAATTGCCTGTGTCCTGCCTAAATATTCTGTATAAAGGATATATATGTCCCTTAATCTGCAGATACATTTCTTGATTTACTTAAGTGCCCATCTCCCCACCTGGAAGACAAAAAGGCACTTACCTGCAATCTAGCCGTCCGGCAGGAGGACAGCCTACCCGGTATGAGAGGATGTCACTCCTTACAGGGACCTGTAGAAAAAAAGAAAGATCAGAGCAAACCTACTCTAGCTTTCTATATTAGGACAGCAAATATGTTAGGAAAACACAGCAAGGTCCACCTTAAAAAAATCCTAACTGCTTTAAAGCCACCACTGCTTTACTGAAGAGACTAACGTAGAGTACGGCTAGACCCAATCATGAAAGGAAACATCAGAGCAAATCTATTCTGGCTTTAAAAAATAATAAAATCTTAAATGAAGTGAAATATATCCAATCTTCTTCAAACACTAAAGCTTCACCTCCGGCTTGCACCGAAGACAAAGAGAATGACTGGGGGTTATGGGTAAGGGAAGTGACATTTAACAGCTTTGCTGTGGTGCTCTTTGCCAGCTCCTGCTGGCCAGGAGTGATATTCCCACTAGTAATTGATAATGACATGGACTCACCATATCTTAGGAAAGAAATTAATTTACCTGCATGCATATATTGAACCAGAGTACTGTACTTGTTCTAAATCATGGCTTACTCAAGGGTCACATTACCATAACTGTGATACAGAGAACAAGTTACAGGACACATTTACCTAGAGTACACTTTGCAAGACATATTTACACATTTCAGCATGATGCCATAATATTACTTCTGGCAGAAAGTAAACAGGAAAATCCTACAACAAGTTTGTGATTTACCAGCCTGCAATAAAAAGCCTGCTGGTAGATTTCTTAATTAAAAGCAGCTACTTACTGGGTGCATGTTCCTTAAAATCATGCTTGTAATTAGTAAGGTGTTCATGTAAGAAGCAAATACATGATAGAAAAAATAGAGGTACCCAATTCCAGCCTTCAAGGCCTATTAATCTAGGTTATAGACAATCAGATGAACCATTTGTCAAAATTCCACAGCAGTTAGAGTTTTACAGCAGTTACAGGGACATAAAACGCAAACTTTTTCCAATTTCCTTCTATTACCAAATGTGCATTATTCTCATGGTATTCTTTGTTAAGAGATACCTAAGTAGCTAGCATGCACATTTCTGGAGCACTACATGGCAGAAAGCACTGTTGCCACTTAGTTCTCTTCCAAATGTATAAAACTGTTAAAAGCATTTCAACAGGCTACAATTTCTATATAATAAAACTAGAGCACAGGTGAAATAGTCAGCTGATCAGTAACCACGGTTACTAACCTGTCCTCACCCATTATCTTATTATTTCACCTGTGCTCTTGTTAAAGGGACATGAAACCCAAACATTTCTTTCATGATTTAGGTAGAACATACAATTTAAAAAAAAACTTTCCAGTTTACTTCTATTATCAAATTTGCTTCATTCTCTTGGCACATGGGTGAGCCAATGACAATAGACATATATGTGCAGCCACCAATCACAGACATCCCAACTCTCCTGGAAGTTCTGGGTGTCTGCCGCATTGACATAGTGGCTCCCTGATACCCGCAAACTAAACATAATATCCCGGAAACTGATCAGCCTGTCTGGGGGCGGTACTTGCTTTTACACACTGGGCGCCTATTGGCTGAGCGGCCGCAGGATCAAACCCACTCACTCATATACTGCAGCCCGGCCGGGGTATTCAGAAATCCTATTGATCATTGGCACAGACCCTCCCCCTTGTATGATTGGCCTTAGAGTTTGTCATTCAGTATTACTAATAAGTTTGTTTTGTCACACTTGAGACAAGTTTTCTGGTTTCCCATGGGAAGTGACGTTTATTGTTTTCTACTGATTGGCTCTGTCGGTCTGGTAATACTGGCTTGGTAGTTCTCTTTGCATGGAAATAAGCGTGTGAACGAAAGAACACCAGCGCCATGACTATATAGAATGTACACGTAACCGGGACCGGTGGTTATGACAGAGAGAAGATAGACAATTATATTTAGGAGGAGCAGTGGATTATATATACCGACAGGTAGAAACACAATTTTTGTGGAGGTACATTTACTGTCTATGCACTGAATTTATATCGTCAGATATAACCTCATAATGTGGAAGTGCTCTCAAAATTCCCCAAACTATGGTCTTGAATTTAACAAAATACATGTGAATGAAAAGCTAGGTTCTTTGCTGCTCATGAGCTTACCTAGATAAACCTTTCAGCAAAGGATAACAAGAGAAGGAAGCAAATTAAATAATAGAAGTAAATTGGGAAGTTGTTTAAAATTGTATGCTCTGTCTAAATCATGAATGTCTAATTATGACTTTACTATCCCTTTAAGACATCATGAAACTCTGGCCTGTTAGGGGTACTTGAGCACTGAAGTCTACATTTTTGTTAGATGATTCAGATAGAAGATACACTTTTAAACAACTTTCCAATTAACTTCTATTATGAAATTTGTTTAATTCTCTTTACATCCTCTATTGAAGCTGGGAGCTAGCTGAACACATTAGGTCAACCAATGATAAGAGGCATATATGTGCAACCACCAATCAGCAGCTAACACCCAATAGTTCACTGCTGCTCCTGAGCCTACCTAGGTATGCTTTTCAACAAAGAATACCAAGAAGAAAAGGAAAATAGATTAAAAAAAAAAGTAATTTAAAAAGTTGTTTCAAAATGACATGCTGTTTCTGAGTTATTGACATGCTGTTTCTGAGTTATGAAAAAAAAGTTGGGTTTCATGCCCCTTTAAGAAGCTTGTATGTATGATGTAAAAATATTCAAAGCCACCTGCAACAAAGTACATATCTGCAAAGCACATAAACAGACACCTGTATTTTTGTAAATTTTGGTAATTTCTGTGAGAGCACTGATACAGGTCTATTAAAAAAAATAATTGCAGTAATGATCGGAACAATTGAATTTCAAAACAGCAATGAAGTATTCTATCTTTTGAGTTATCCAGGCACATGATAAGACCTTTAGTAGCTTGAGATCACATGATGACATCACATACAGAACCAGGCTGATTAACCAGCAGGTCAAATATATTTTAACCCCTTAACGACTGAGGACGTGCAGGGTATGTCCTCAAAAAAAAAGGCAGTTAACGCCTGAGGACGTACCCTGCACGTCCTCGGTGTGGAAAGCAGCTGGAAGCGATCCTGCTCGCTTCCAGCTGCTTTACGGTTATTGCAGTGATGCCTCGATATGGAGGCATCCTGCAATAACCTTTTGTAGCCATCCGATGCACTTTGTGGCCCTCTCTGCACCGGACATCCATGGCTTTCTTTGTTGGTGGGTGGGAGCCTGTGTGGGAGGTGGGTGGTGGTCATCGATGGCCCTGGTGATGTGAAAGGGGGCGGGATCATGGGCGGGGATGGCCGGGGGCGCGCACGGATGTGCGCACGTGCACGGGAGGGCGCGTGCATGGGGAGGGAGCGGGTGGGAACTGCTACACTACATAAAAATATGTAATGAAATCCTACACAGCAGCATATGTAAACATGCTAAAAAACATGCTAAAATTTTTTTATTTTTTTTATTTTAGTACTGGCAGACTTTCTGCCAGTACTTAAGATGGCGGGGACAATTATGGGGTGGGGGTGGGTGAGGGAAGGGAGCTATTTGGGAGGGATCAGGGGGTGGGATGTGTCAGGTGGGAGGCTGATCTCTACACTAAAGCTAAAATTAACCCTGCAAGCTCCCTACAAACTACCTAATTAACCCCATTCACTGCTAGCCATAATACACGTGTGATGCGCAGCAGCATTTAGTGGCCTTCTAATTACCAACACCAAAGTCATATATGTCTGCTATTTCTGAACAAAGGGGATCCCAGAGAAGGATTTACAAACATTTGTGTGATACTTGCACAAGCTGTTTGTAAATAATTTCAGTGAGAAACCGAAAATTGTGAAAAATGTAACATTTTTTTAATTTGACGGTGAAATGGTGGCATAAAATATACCAAAATGGGCCTAGATCAATACTTTGGGTTGTCTACTACATTACACTAAAGCTAAAATTAACCCTAGAAGCCCCCTACATGCTCCCTAATTAACCCCTTCACTGCTGGGCATAATATACGTGTGGTGCGCAGTGGCATTTAGCAGCCTTCTAATTACCAAAAAGCAAACCCAAAGCCATATATGTCTGCTATGTTTGTGAAAAGATTTGTGAAAAAGTGAACTTTTTTTTTTATTTGATCGCATTTGGCAGTGAAATGGTGGCATGCAATATACCAAAATGGGCCTAGATTAATACTTTGGGATGTCTTCTAAAAAAAAATATATACATGTCAATGGATATTCAGGGATTCCTGAAAGAAATTAGTGTTCCAATGTAACTAGCGCTAATTTTGAAAAAAAGTGGTTAGGAAATAGCAAAGTGCTACTTGTATTTATGGCCCTATAACTTGCAGAAAAAGCAAAGAAGATGTAAACATTGGGTATTTCTAAACTCAGGACAAAATTTAGAAACTATTTAGCATGTTTTTTTTGGTGGTTGTAGATGTGTAACAGATTTTGGGGGTCAAAGTTAGTAAAATTGTGTTTTTTCCATTTTTTCCTCTTTTTTTTTATAGTAAATGATAATATATGATGAAAATAATGGTATCTTTTGAAATTTCATTTAATGGCGAGAAAAAACAATATATAATATGTATGGGTACAGTAAATGAGTAAGAGGAAAATTACAGCTAAACACAAACACTGCAAACATGTAAATATAGTCCTGGTCCCAAACGGACAGAAAATGGAAAAGTGCTGTGATTATTAAGGGGTTAAACCCTTAACTGCTGAGCCGTTTTTAAGTTTCTACATGTTGCATATATGTAACCCGTAGTATAGTCCATTTTCAATGAGAACACATATTATATATTAGGGAGGTTTCAGTAGATTCACATATTTTTTGTATATATCATGGCATGTGAGAATGGTACAATAAAAAGTGAAAAAAAAAAAAAAAAGTGCATATTTTTATTACATTTTAATACATACGGATATAATAGTGTGTGGGTGGGTATATGTTTTTGTAAACTCTTAAAAAAATAAAGAAGGTATTAAACTCTTATAAATGGAGGACTTTGGGGAAAGATAAATAACATTGACGTGAACGTAAGGGCTCCCATAAGCATCTACTCAAATAAATGCACATTTATTAACGTCCAGTGATCACTATTATTGTAGTGATCCCCTGGATTTTAAAATCTAGAGGGGTCCAACCTGCAATTCTGGATGGAGTTCCCACCGCTCCGGATGAAAGGTCTGCCTGCTCAGAAATTCCGCTTCCCAGTTGTCCACTCCTGGGATGTGGATCGCCGACAGACAGCAAGACTGGGTTTCCGCCTAGTTAATTATTTTGGTTACCTCTGTCATTGCTAAGGAACTCCTCGTTCGTCCCGGATGATTGCTGTAAGCCACCGAAGTTATGTTGTCCGATTGGAACCTGATAAACTGGACCGTGGCTAACTGGGGCCAGGCCAGAAGAGCATTGAAGATTGCACTCAGCTCCAGAATGTTTATAGGAAGAACAGACTCTGACTGAGTCCAAACTCCCTGAGCCTTTAGAGATCCCCAGACTGCTCCCCATCCTAAAAGGCTGGCGTCTGTTGTCACAATCACCTAAGATGGTCTGCGAAAGCAGGTTCCCTGGGAGAGATAATCTAGAGGTAACCACCATTGAATAGAATCCCTTGTCTCCTGCTCCAGTATTATTTGAAGAGACAAGTCCGCATAATCTCAGCTCCATTGATTGAGCATGTTTAACTGCAGAAGTCTGAGATGAAACCGAACAAATGGGATGATGTCAATTGCCGCCACCATCAGCCCGATTACCTCCAGGCACTGAGCCACTGATGGCCAAGGAGTGGACTGCAGAACTAGACAAATATCGAAAATCTTTGATTTCCTGACTTCTGTCAGAAAAATCTTCATTGATAGGGAATCTATTATTGTTCCTGAGAAAGATACCCTTGTGTTTGGAACTAAGCAGCTCTTTTCCAAATTTACCTTCCAACCGTGAGATTGCAGGAAGGATAACAACATTTCCATGTTGAATCTTGCTTGTTGAAAGGATGGCGTCTGGACCAGGATATCGTCCAGATAGGGCGCCACTGCAATGGATAATCAATCAAATAAAAGTCTTAACTTTTTTAATATAAACTAACACATAAAAAGCGTTACTGTCTCTTTAAATTTTAATGTGTAACTTTTTTATTTATGTGGACAGAAATGGCTGAATAGGTACATGAGGTACATGAGTACTGCAAACCCCCTCTACACCTCAGCTTAACCCAGCTGAGGTGCCTGTCAGCCCTTCTGCTCAAATTCCTGACTCAGCTGTAGCGCTGTCCGGTCCTAAGTGCAAACACTCTGACTAAAATTCACCATTCCTTCCAATAACCGGAAATGCTAAGAAAGTGGTGCTGACTCCTAAATGCTAACACTCCGATTTAATATTCTCCCTTCTTTCCGATAAACGGAAGTGCTAGGAAAGTGGTGCGCAACTAAACTGGCGCCACACAAGCTCCGCCATCTCCCGGTCGCCATTACTATCTTACCAAGTTAAACCACTGGGAGCAAAATAACAGACTGATCAGATTCGGTTTAGGCAGCTGCTTGGTCAGTTTGCTATAATTTATATAATTTATAAGTGAAACATCCTCACACTGAGCTCGCTCTCTGTAGTACAGCTCATTGTAGTCATGTCAATATGTAATCACCCGGTCGGCTATTATTAGTTATGAAACCGCCGGGAGATGAGAGTCACGTCACATTCAGCCCCAGTGCCTGCGTCCAAGCTGCCATAGTGTCCCCTAATAAACTAGGAGAATCTATCTCTGTAACCCTTTAACAAAGAGCCCAATTTCAATGAGGTCTTTATAAAAAAAAAAAGTGCCCAAACTTTTTCTGAGTTTTCTTTCTACCCCCAGAAATAAAGTCAGCACTTACCTCATCTTCTGCCTCACAGCAAGGCAGTTCCCAGGTTTGATAGGTCCTCTCCCTCACATGGACCTGTAAATAAACTAAAGTCCTGAGTAATATCCCTCAGGTTTTCAGGGTAAGGGCAGCATCAGAATATGGGAGGCGCAGTGAGAATTATGTCCCACAAGTTCCCATTGCTCTAAAGCCACCACTGTTCTACTGAAGAGACTGATATGAACTACGGCTACACCCTAGGACAAAGCAGCACAATTTTGCACTACTTTAAAAATAATAAACTCTTGATAGGTCTAACACCTAATTTACCACCACCTTGCACTTAACGTAGGCAAAGAGAATGACTGGGTTGGGAGGGAAGGGAGGTGATATTTAACAGCTTTGCTGTGGTGCTCTTTGCCGCCTCCTGCAGGGCAGGAGTGGTATTCCCAATAGTAATTAAGATGATCCGTTGACTCATCGTGTCATGAAAAAGAAATAAAATAGATAATATCTAAAACTATTTTACATAATGACAAAAACGTAAAAAATTGTGAAAAACTGGAAGAGTACAGATGCACCTCACTTATCATAGAAAAAAGGGGCTCTGAATTTCTAAAACTGGAAGAAATATACTATATAAAAAAAATTAAAATTGTGATTTATTCAGAAATGACATCTGTGGCAAAATTACCTTGAAAAACGGTTAGACATGATTAATAACTGAGATGTTTATGATTATCTTTATTTTCTGATTAGGTTCTTTTTGCGCCAAAATTAAAATAGTGTGTTGCAGGAAGTGTATGAGATTAGAAACAAACAAAGAGGTATAGAAAATAAGCATTATTATCACACTTAATTAGAGTATAGTATAGGTCATTACCAAATTATTGGGGATAAGGGCTAGGTATATAAAATATAACTTTTATTAGTATATCATTTTGAAAAAGAGAAAACATGAATTATGCTTACCTGATAATTTCATTTCCATCTGTGGGAGGAGAGTCCACTGCTTCATTCATTACTTGTGGGAATTAAGAACCTGGCCACCAGGAGGAGGCAAAGACACCCCAGTCAAAGGCTTAAATACCTCCCCAAGTTATTCTGCCAAGGGAACATGGAACAGTAGCAGAAATATCAGGGTATAAATGGTGCCAGAAGAATAAAATTAAATTTAGGTCCGCCCACCGGAGAAACGCGCGGGAGCAGTGGACTCTCCTCCCACAGAAATTAAATTATCAGGTAAGCATAATTTATGTTTTTCCATCTTAATGGGAGGAGAGTCCACTGCTTCATTCATTACTTGTGGGAACAAATACCCAAGCTCTAGAGGACACTGAATGAAAAAAAACGGGAGGATAAAAGAAGGCGGACCCTAAACTGAGGGTGTCTAAAAGTGCAAAAAATGTGTGGATAATTCCACGTTAATTATATATATTTTTATATTTTGTTATATTCTTTTCTAAATATGAATGGATCTATTTAATGTAGGTTATGTGTTTATATAAAAATGTATTATCATTAATAATTGGAACAATTTTCACTGTACCTTTAAACTTGTGCTGAATTTTCCACCAATCAGAATCTAGAGGTTTTAAGTCTCAATGTTTGCATTTGATTTTAGGGACTATGAGTATGGCGTTTAGCCAAAATATGTTAGTCTGTAGTGTTTAAGGGTGCTAACCCTCCATGTTTTAGCGCTCAAATAAAAGTTACATTTTATTTAAACTAGCTACTGACTACCTCTTTTTCTATATATGCCTAAACTGAGGGCACCACAGCCTGCAGAACCTTTCTCCCAAAAGCTGCTTCAAAACAACAGGGTAGGTATAAGATACAACGCTCAAATCTCAAATGCTGTTCCCAAAAGGTAAGTGTACCTCCTAACATCAAACCAAAATAGAAAGAGAACAAGGGGATATGGGAACGCGCTGTACAAAACAGCATATGAGAGGTAAAGAACTATATAGGGAATGTGGATTACACAAGAGTATAATAAAAAAGTTTATATTTGTTTATAATTGTATTACAATAAGCGATGCCGGCATCTGTTACAAAGTAAAATAGTACAATTAAAATAGGATAAGAATCAACATAAAATATAAAACATCAGTGTGTAGTGCTGTAAGTAACTATAAAAATAATAATATGTTGCAAAGTAACACAATGTTAAAATTTAAACAGAGTCAATGTTACCGTCCTTTCACAATCAGGCCAGTGATTAGAGTGTCTGATCCAGCTGTTTATATGAATGACTTGGAAAATTCCCTCTGCGTTGTTTTTAAAACAGCGAAAAACTTGCAAGAATCTTCTGGCTTGTATCCAATGACTGTGAGTTAAATTTCAAAGACACATTCACAGCCGTATTTGCGGGATGTCCCGTGCTGTGGACCGGTTCCGGTCAGGAGGTCAAAGTGCAGGAGTAATGATAAGCAACGACAGACTTCATTTCTTTGAAGTAAAAATGAATCAGACTGCTTTTAACAAATGTGGGTCATGGGTGGGAATTACGCATATAGAGTCAATTCATATATTAAAGAGGCTCAATGCACCGCACCTACCGCATATGTAAGTCAAGCAGTTGTACTGCAAGTAAAGTTTGTAACAAGATCTTGAAAAAGGCCTGACTAGGCTGAAACGCGTAGAAATTTGCTCATAACTTGTGAAATTAAGTAGTAGGTAAGGTGGTTGAGACCAACTCTAATTTACAGAGTTGTTTTTTCCTGGAAATACCATCATACCCATGATCTACTTTCTTCTGTCCAGCACTGGAATCTGAATAATATGGACACTGTTACAAACTTTACTTGCAATACAACTGCTTGACTTACATATGCGGTAGGTGCGGTGCATTGAGCCTCTTTAATATATGAATTGACTCTATATGCGTAATTCCCACCCATGACCCACATTTGTTAAAAGCAGTCTGATTCATTTTTACTTCAAAGAAACGAAGTCTGTCGTTGCTTATCATTACTCCTGCACTTTGACCTCCTGACCGGAACCGGTCCACAGCACGGGACATCCCGCAAATACGGCTGTGAATGTGTCTTTGAAATTTAACTCACAGTCATTGGATACAAGCCAGAAGATTCTTGCAAGTTTTTCGCTGTTTTAAAAACAACGCAGAGGGAATTTTCCAAGTCATTCATATAAACAGCTGGATCAGACACTCTAATCACTGGCCTGATTGTGAAAGGACGGTAACATTGACTCTGTTTAAATTTTAACATTGTGTTACTTTGCAACATATTATTATTTTTATAGTTACTTACAGCACTACACACTGATGTTTTATATTTTATGTTGATTCTTATCCTATTTTAATTGTACTATTTTACTTTGTAACAGATGCCGGCATCGCTTATTGTAATACAATTATAAACAAATATAAACTTTTTTATTATACTCTTGTGTAATCCACATTCCCTATATAGTTCTTTACCTCTCATATGCTGTTTTGTACAGCGCGTTCCCATATCCCCTTGTTCTCTTCCCAAAAGCTGCTTCCCCGAAGAAAAAATATCAAATTTGTAAAATTTTGCAAAAGTATGTAAAGTAGACCAAGTTGCTGCCTTACAAATCTGCTCCATAGAAGCCTCGTTCTTAAAGGCCCAAGAAGAGGCCACAGCCCTAGTTGAGTGAGCCGTAATCCTCTGAGGAGGGTTATGTCCCGCTGTCTCATAGGTCAGACGGATAATGCTCCTCAACCAAAAAGACAATGAAGTGGAAGAGGCCCTGTCTGAATTCTTTTGCGGCCTGAAGATAAATCTTCAAGGCCCGAACCACTTCCAAATTATGAAGCAACCTTTCCTTTGACGAAAAAGGGTTAGGACCCAAGGAGGGAACTACTATTTCCTGATTGATGTTATGATTCGACACGACCTTTGGAAGAAAACCCAATCCAGTGCGAAGAACAGTCTTATCAGCGTAAAAAAAACGGGTTAGGAGGCTCACATTGCAAGGCCGCTAACTCAGAGACTCTGCAAGCCAATGCAATAGCCAGTAGGAATAGGACTTTCCAGGAAAGAAGTTTAATGTCAAGTGCATGCATAGGCTCCAACGTAGTCCTCTGCAAAATCTTAAGAACCAAATTTAAGCTCCAAGAAGATACAGAATTTCTAAAAACAGGTCTGATCCTAGACAGCCTGAACAAAGGACTAAATATCAGGAAGCTCCGCTTGTGTAACAGTACAGATAAAGCCAAAATCTGATCCTTTAAGGAACTGGTAGCAAGACCCCTATCCAGTCCATCCTGAAGAAAGGCCAGAATCCTGGATACTCTAACCTTGTGCCAGGGATATCCACTTTCCTCACACCAGGACAAGTAGGTACTCCACACCTTATGATAGATGTGCCGAGTGACCGGCTTCCTGGCCTGAATGAGAGTATCAATCACTCTCTCTGAAAATCCTCTCTAAGACTAGGCATTCAATCTCCACACAGTCAGCCTCAGATAATCGAGATTTTGGTGTAGAAATGGACCCTGAACCATCAGATCTCTGCAATAGGGTAACCTCCATGGAGGAGATGATAACATCCCCGCCAGATCCGCAAACCACATCCTCCGCGGCCACGCCGGAGCAATCAGAATAGCCAAAGCTTGCTCCTACTTGATGCGGGCCACTACACAAGGTAGAAATGGCAACGGTGGAAAAAAGTAAAGTAGGTTGAACTCCCAGGGCACCGCTAAGGCATCTATCAGCTCTGTCTGGAGATCCCTGGACCGTGACCCGTATCTGGGCAGCTTGAAGTTGAGTCTGGACACCATGAGGTCTATCTCCAGTGTCCCCCATCTGATGCAGATCTCTGCAAACACCTTGGGATGGAGAGACCATTTCCCTGGATGAAACGATTGACTGCTGAGAAAATCCGCTTCCCAGGTGTCCACACCGGAATGTGGATCACTGAGAGCAAACAATTGTGGTTCTCTGCCCATTCCAGAATCCAAGATACTTCCATCATGGCTAGGGAGCTTCTTGTTCCCCCCTGATGGTTTATGTAAGCCATGAGGTAATGTTGTCCGACTGGAACCTGATAAATCGGGAAGACCCGGGGGGGCAAGCCCTCAGAGCTTTGAATATTGCCCGGAGTTCAAGAACATTTATCGGTAGACTTGACTCCTCTCAAATCCACCTGCCCTGTGCCTTTTTGGCACCCCACACAGCTCCCCATCCTGATAGACTTGAGTCTGTGGTCACAATCTCCCAGGATGGTTTAAGGAAGGATGTCCCCTGGGACAGTTGTGCCGGACAGATCCACCGAGAGAGGGATTCCCTCGTTTGGATGTCGAGAGATATCTGTTGGGACAGATATGAGTGATCGCCGTTCCATTGTATCAACAACTGAAGAGGCCTGAGATGGAACCTGGCATAAGGTATGACATCTAAGCTGGATACCATGAGCCCAATCACCTCCATACACCTGGCCACAGATGTCCTTGAGGAGGTCTGAAGGTCAAGACAGTTGGATGCAACCTTGCAACGTCTCTATTCTGTCAAGAACATCTTCATGAATAAGGAATCTATTATCGTACCCAGGAATTCCACCCTGTTGCTGGGAACCAGATAACTCTTTCCTTTGTTTATCTTCCATCTGTGGGATCGAAGGAGAAGAGCCCTTGATTGTTCCTCCGCAAGACTGCAGGACAGAGCCTGGACCAGGATATCATCCAGATAAGGAAGTGTCGGTCCAGAAATGCAAATCTTAGGAACCTGACGTGATCCGAGTGGATTAGTACGTTAAGGTAAGCATCCTTTAAATCTAATGTCGTCATGAATTGTCCCTCAAACTAGGGGTAAAATCGACCTGATCGTCTCCATTTTGAACGATGGGACTGATAGAAACTTGTTTAGACACTTTAGGTCCAGAATTGGGCAAAATGTGCCCTCCTTCTTTGCGACCACGTAAAGGTTTGAATAATACCCCAGACCTCTTTCTGCTAGAGGGACTGGGACGATTACTCAGAGAGGAGAGATCCCTCACGCATCCTTCTCTGAATTTGATGATAGGTTTGACAGGAGGAATCTGCCTCTGGGCGGATGAGTCTTGAATCCTATCCTGTAACCCTGGGCTATGACCTCGAGAACCCAAGGGTCCTGAACATCTCTTATCCAGGCATCAGCAAAAATAGATAGTCTGCCCCCTATGCGATCCAGAGACGGATCAGGGGCCGCCCCTTCAAGACAATTTTGTCTCGGCGGGCTTCTTGCTCTGCTTGGTTTTGTTCCAAGAGTGAGCTGGCTTCCAAGATCCCTTGGACTGCTCTGTTTTCGCGGCAGGCTGCTGGTGTTGAGACTTGTCAGAACAAAAGGGACGAAAAGTAGACCCCTTAGGCTTGTTCTTCTTATCCTGTGGCAGGAAAGCACCCTTGCCACCTGTGACCGTGGATATGATAGAGTCTAGGCCTGGACCAAAAAGAACCTTCCCCTTAAACGGGAGGGAAAGTAATCTAGACTTGGAAGTCATGTCAGCGGACCATGACTTTAACCACAGAACAGAAAAACCTGATGTCTTGGCATTCAGGCGAATAATCTGCCTATTTGCAACACAGATGAACGAATGAGCTACCCTTAAGGCCTTAATTTGCTCCTGTATCTCCTTGAGGGGAGTCTCCACCTCGACCATAGCAGACCACAGTGACTGCCGTTGCCAGTTCAAAAAGGAACCCCGGGAGTTGGAACATCTAACTCAACATGGACTCCAATTTTTTTATCAATGGGCTAGGGCTGCAACAACTAATCGGTAAGATTGTTCATAAAAATAGTTGTCAAAGAATCTCATTATCAATTAGGTGGTCAGCGATTATTTGGTTAATTGCACAGCACCAGCGGCTTCAATCCGATGAACTCCTGCACATGGTATTGTGCAAACATTTTTATTTATTATTATTTTTTCTATCCGATTAATCGGATGATTATTGTCCGATTAATCGGATAGAAAAAAAGATTAAAAAAATAAATAAATTCAATTTTTTTGCACAATCTTAGTTGCAGTAGATCATCAGATTAAAGCAGCTGGTGCTGTGCAACTGACCAACTAATCGCTGACCACCTAATTGATAATCAGATTTGTTGACAACTATTTTTATGATCAAATTTACCGATTAGTTGTTGCAGCCCTACAATGGGCTCCTTGAATAAAGAGCTATCTTCGAGCGGGATAGTCGTTCGTTTAGCGAGCGTTGAGAAAGCACCTTAGGAGTGGCCCCCACAGCTAAAGCTGCGACTCCGAAATGGGGAATAACTTTTTAAAAGAAGTAGAGGTAGAAAAGGATGAACCAAGTTTCTCCCATTCATTCTTAATAATATTAGCCATTTTAATGGGGACCGGGAAAGCCTGAGCCCCCACCCTGTCCTTGTAAACCCTATCTAGTTTAGGGATCAAAGGTTCCTCGGCAGTTTTGGTTCAGGAACCTCCAACGTAGCAAGCACCTCTTTCAGCAGAAAGCGCAAATGCTCGATCTTAAATTTAAAGTCTGGCTCCTCCGCAGACAGAGGTCTAGAAGTCGCCAATTCCGACCCGGGACAGATAGCTATGTTTCACTTTTCGCTTGCGCTTAGCAGGGTGTGGTAAGGCATTGAAGGCCGCAGAAACCGCCGTTTGTAACTGATCAACGAAATATGGTGGCCACAGGCCCCTCTCATAGGAGGATTAGTGGTGCCCTGGGGAACTGCATGTGCAATCGGAGATGAGCGTCGGGAAAGCACCTCACAGGACGGAGAACCCTCGGCTCAGTTGTACTAAATATCTTATTCTTTTTAGATATTGCAATTTTATCAAAACATGTGGAACAAAGTTGAGCAGGCAGATCAACCTGAACCTCCTCACAATAGACACAGTTATTAGGTTTAATTAAAGAGGGAGTACCCTCTAACACAGTGCTTTCCAAACTGTGTGTCGGGACACATTAGTGTGTCGGCGGCAGTGTGTAGGTGTGTCCCAGCTTTAGCAAAAAAAAAAATAGAATTTATTTATTTATTTTTTTTTTTTGGTTTCTGACTTTCCTCCTGCCTACTACGCATATCACGTGGTTGACACGTGAATGATACCTAGTGGGTCACAGATCATCTTAACCTATTGGCGCAGCTCAGCGGGTACTGAAACTATTACTTTTGGCAGCTTTTGCTCCTGACTGCACGTGTAGTCTCCTCAATCGGCTCGTGACTGCATGTGTAGTTAGTGAGTGGGACAGCAGTGTGTTTGCAGCGTGGGTAGTAGTCAGATTCACAGAGCTCTGAGGGCAGCAGCTTAAATGCTGAGCTGAAGTCAGAAGTCAGTGTTTTTTTTTATAGCTAGCTCCCAGTAGTGTATTGCTGCTCCTGTTCTTGATATATGGATAGGAAGTGGTAACTTAAAAATGCTTGATGATGAACTGCGAGTGTCTTTATCTTATCTTTCACCAAATATTCAGAAACTGTGTTCACCCATCAACCTCATACATCCCATTAAAATAGTAAGTAGATATTGATGTTATTGACATTTTTTTAATTCTTGCACATACATACTGTTACTTGTAAATACATTTTGTTATTATATAATTTATGTATGTGTCCGTATCTCTTAAAACAAGTTAGTTTAACCTCCTGTTTGCTAAATTACTGTGTCGCGAAATGATGTACGTTTAAAAAGTGTGTCACCAACATGAAAAGTTTGGAAAGCTCTGCTCTAACATATCAGAGTCCTCCACAGCGCCTTTATTGCGGACTAGATAGAAAATAAATGGCACCTTTATATCCCAATGGCTTGGGCACTCACCACCTCCTATGACCCGGACCACAGAGAAACCGATTTGGTAATATATACACAATATGCACATTTTGTATGTATTTAAATTTATTCATTTACTATACTGGTGATCATGTTTTTTCTATTCCCTATTTTTTCTATTCCCTTATTAGATAATTAGGCATAAAATGTAGGTATTGTAAACTTGTGCATTTAAGATCATGTATAACAATATTGCATTTTTACGTGGTATCATTTTCATTCACTAATGAATCTATTCTTTCAGGGCATGGTATTTTAATTAATACTTATTGGTAAAGGTGTATAGCATATTCTGTCTTGCTGACCGTGTAAATATTGTTTTGTATTGTTGACAATTTTTTCTAGGAGGCTTCTTAGCTATTTTTAATGTTAATTGTTTCACACAACCTGTAACACAAGAGGGTGCTATATTTACCTGTTTGGTATTTTGAGAATGTAAGGGTTAAAATCCCAGGTACTAGCCTATTTAACCCCTTAATGACCACAATGTACCCTGTAAGTCACTGGTCGTTAAGGGTTTTTTCAGGACATAATAGCACAAGTCTAGCAAGAACACGCTATTAATGCCCTCCCTCCAGAAGGCTTTGTGGAATAGAGCAGTCTCAACGCTGGTGGCAAGACCACACTATAAAACAATCAAGTCCCAAAAAAAGGCCAGCGACATACAGGGTACGTCGCTGGTCCTTAAGGGGTTAAGTCAGGTGCGTTGTGATTGTTTGTATCACATGATTAAGGGGCATCTGCCCCAAAACGTCGTGGTGTCTTTGTCTGTTCCTGTAATGCAACAATAAAACTGAAGATTATTTGCAAGGAGGACTGTCGTGCTGCTTTTTTCACTTGATTTTTTCACTTGATACTTACAAGCTTGGCAGTTGCTTGTGACTATCCTCCTGCATCTGGGTTACAAGTGCTGGTCACACTATCTTTACTATTGTCTCCTACAACCGGCGGTCAAGAGAAAGGAAGTTAAAGAGGCCACACTCGGTCACATGGAGTGCCATGCAGGAACGCCCCTGCACTAGAGAGAAAATGAGCCAAAAAAGGCCCACATTGATCTCTCGCTAAAAAAATGACTGTTCACACACTGATAGAGCCTCATCTCACACATGTCGAAGAATTAAACACAATAATAAAAATATTATGCACAAATTTCCCCCTGTTCAATAACCCCCTTTCCGAGGGTATTACCCTTGATTTTATACAGATAAAAGGAGATGCACTGTGCCAGAATCTATGCCATGGAACAGGAACACGGCCTTTCAAGTGTGACATGGTAGTAGCATCGCTTCTAATATGGACTTGAGAGCAGGAAAGCAGCTAGCGAAACTAGTCAACGCTGATTGCTTATGGAGCTGTTAATCTGAGTCGGGATGGTTTCACAGAAAGACTCTCCCTACATCTCCGGACTCTAACTTTCATCTATGCTCTCACTGAGAGGCTGACAGGACTACTTAAAACTCCAGTCCCATTTCGAAGAGTACTACCCTCCATAAGAGACTACTCCGAATATTCTGATACTTCTCTGCCAATCTCCTGTAATGAAAGGCAAAGAATGACTGGGGGATAAGGGGAGCGGGGAGGTATTTAAGCCTTTGGCTGGGGTGTCTTTGCCTCCTCTTGGTGGCCAGGTTCTAAATTCCCACAAGTAATGAAAAAAAAAAAGTGGACTCTCCTCCCATTAAGATGGAAATGATGTACAGGTACTATGCCATCTGTACATAACACACATTTAAAAACACAGAGATCTTAATCAAGAACTAACCTCTCATCTATCCAGCTATAAATATCTATAATAGGGAGCTTACGGTCACTATTGGTGAATTCTAGGGATAGGAGCCGTTTCGCAAATGAAAGTATAGGTAAGGTAAGTAAGGTATTAGGTTTAGGCTGGACACACAAAGGAGTAATAGTGAGTATATACAATCACCCACCACATGTAACCATTGTGTGTGAGAACCGCTGAGACACCAATTGATTCCCTTTTTAGCCAAACAACTAACTAATATGCCAATTAAGGCCAACAAAATTAAAGAAGCTGGAATAGAGAGGCAGTGTGAACACCTCACTGCTTTGTCAAAGGCCAGATTGTCAAAGTGGATGAGATAGACCAGCATTTTAACTAAATTATATAGGCATGATTTATTTTCATATTAATATATTTCTTTTTTTTTCATTTGTATTTTAATTGTTCTTAAAATTGGAATTGGCTTGTTATGATTCTTTAAAGGAGTGTGCCTCCTGTTTCTGTACTTCATATTTAAAAGGATGAATAAAGCAAATTATTTTTTTATTTTTTTTGAGAGAGAGAGGTGATTTATTTATTTTGAAATTTAAAATGAGGGGTCTCTGTGCCTTTTTGATTGGCTTTATATGTGCCTAGAGACCCCCTTAATATATTTGTTATGCATTGTATACCCACCATTTGAAAGTGTAGGCAGTTGCCTTTCAAATGGTGGAATATGTGGGGTTTTTAGGGCTTAAGGGAACTGAGATTGAGGGGTTTGAAAACTTAACAGCACATCCCTTAAAGGGACACTCAAGGCAAAATTAAACTTTCATTATTAAGATAGAGCATGTAATTTTAAACAACTTTCCAATTTACTTCAATTAAAAAAAGTGCACAGTCTTTTTATATTTAAACCTTTTGAGTCACCAGCTCCTACTGAGCATGTGCAAGAATTCACAGAATAAGCGTACATGCATTGTTGATTGGCTGATGGCTGTCACATGGCACGTGTATGCATTTGTGATTGGCTGATGGCTGTCACATGGTACAGGGGGAGTGGAAATAGACAACTTTTAAAATTGTCAGAAAAAAAAAATCTGCTATTCATTTGAAGTTCAGACTAAGTGCTATTGCATTGTCTTGTTATCTTGCATTTGTTGATTAAACAAATCTACTGTGTTGACTGGTCCTTTTAAGCTTTTTTATCCACTTCCTGGCCTCTAGGTTGATGAAGTCACCATGCCCTTGCATGATGACATCACCAGCATCGCCGTAGAACAGAGGCGATGCAGTGACGTCGGCCACCTCATAGAGGCCTTTTGCTGCAGAGGAAGGACCGTGATCAGCTCCGCAGTTATGACATTGAGCAGATGACGATCACGTAATGTCATCCACAGTTGAAGGGTTAAGCAAACTCTCACAAAATTATCTTTGCTGCACATTTGTTTATCTATACACCATACAAAAAAATTATATATGACTCTCTTTGTATGTTGAATACATTTCTAATAAAATTAAAACAATAAAAGCTGTAACTGCATTTACAAGGACTTGAACTTTGGAAGTGCAGATCTGCAGCAAGGTGCACTATCCCCTGCAGTATTTGAAAATGTGTAATTAATTTATGTAGTGTTCCACTTCAAAATGACAAAACATACAGAAGTAGAAATGGGTAAAATGCAATATGTGGACATGATAACAATCATACTAAATACTTATACTTTATTTGTGTTATACAGAAAAACATAATTTATGCTTACCTGATAAATTCCTTTCTCCTGTAGTGTAGTCAGTCCACGGGTCAGCCATTACTTATGGGATTATATCTCCTCCCTAACAGGAAGTACAAGAGGATCACCCAAGCAGAGCTGCTATATAGCTCCTCCCCTCTACGTCATACCCAGTCATTCGACCGAAACCAAACGAGAAAGGAGAAACTATAGGGTGCAGTGGTGACTGGAGTTTAATTTAAAATTTAGACCTGCCGTAAAAACAGGGCGGGCCGTGGACTGACTACACTACAGGAGAAAGGAATTTATCAGGTAAGCATAAATTATGTTTTCTCCTGTTAAGTGTAGTCAGTCCACGGGTCATCCATTACTTATGGGATACCAATACCAAAGCTAAAAGTACACGGATGACGGGAGGGACAGGCAGGCTCTTTACACGGAAGGAACCACTGCCTGTAGAACCTTTCTCCCAAAAACAGCCTCCGAAGAAGCAAAAGTGTCAAATTTGTAAAATTTTGAAAAAGTGTGAAGCGAAGACCAAGTTGCAGCCTTGCAAATCTGTTCAACAGAGGCCTCATTTTTAAAGGCCCAAGTGGAAGCCACAGCTCTAGTAGAATGAGCTGTAATTCTTTCAGGAGGCTGCTGTCCAGCAGTCTCATAGGCTAAACGTATTATGCTACGAAGCCAGAAAGAGAGAGAGGTAGCCGAAGCTTTTTGACCTCTCCTCTGTCCAGAATAAAGACAAACAGGGAAGAAGTTTGGCGAAAATCTTTAGTTGCCTGTAAATAAAATTTCAGGTTACGGAAAACGTCCAGATTGTGCAGAATTTGTTCCTTCTTTGAAGAAGGGTTAGGGTACAATGATGGAACAACAATCTCTTGATTGATATTCCTGTAAGTGACTACCTTAGTTAAGAACCCAGGTTTAGTACGCAGAACTACCTTGTCTGAATGAAAAATCAGATAAGGAGAATCACAATGTAAGGCCGATAGCTCAGAGACTCTTCGAGCCGAGGAAATAGCCATTAAAAACAGAACTTTCCAAGATAACAGCTTGATATCAATGGAATGAAGGGGTTCAAACGGAACACCCTGCAGAACGTTAAGAACTAAGTTTAAGCTCCACGGCGGAGCAACAGTCTTAAACACAGGCTTAATCCTGGCCAAAGCCTGACAAAAAGCCTGAACGTCTGGAACTTCTGACAGACGTTTGTGTAAAAGGATAGACAGAGCTGAGATCTGTCCCTTTAACGAACTAGCAGATAAACCCTTTTCTAAACCTTCTTGTAGAAAAGACAATATCCTAGGAATCCTAACCTTACTCCATGAGTAACTCTTGGATTCACACCAATGTAAGTATTTACGCCATATTTTATGGTAAATTTTCCTGGTAACAGGTTTCCTAGCCTGTATTAAGGTATCAATCACTGACTCCGAGAATCCCCGCTTTGATAGAATCAAGCGTTCAATCTCCATGCAGTCAGCCTCAGAGAAATTAGATTTGGATGTTTGAAAGGACCCTGAATCAGAGGGTCCTGTCTCAGAGGTAGAGACCAAGGTGGACAGGACGACATGTCCACTAGATCTGCATACCAGGTCCTGCGTGGCCACGCAGGCGCTATTAGAATTATTGATGCTCTCTCCTGTTTGATCCTGGCAATCAATCGAGGAAGCATCGGGAAGGGTGGAAACACATAAGCCATGTTGAAAACCCAAGGTGCTGTCAGAGCATCTATCAGTACCGCTCCCGGGTCCCTGGACCTGGATCCGTAACAAGGGAGCTTGGCGTTCTGGCGAGACGCCATGAGATCTAGATCTGGTTTGCCCCAATGCTGAAGCAGTTGGGCAAATACCTCCGGATGAAGTTCCCACTCCCCCGGATGAAAAGTCTGGCGACTTAGGAAATCCGCCTCCCAGTTCTCCACGCCTGGGATGTGGATCGCTGACAGGTGGCAAGAGTGAGACTCTGCCCAGCGAATTATCTTTGAGACTTCCATCATCGCTAGGGAACTCCTTGTCCCTCCCTGATGGTTGATGTAAGCCACAGTCGTGATGTTGTCCGACTGAAACCTGATGAACCTCAGAGTTGCTAACTGAGGCCAAGCCAGAAGGGCATTGAAAACTGCTCTTAATTCCAGAATGTTTATTGGAAGGAGTCTCTCCTCCTGAGTCCATGATCCCTGAGCCTTCAGGGAATTCCAGACAGCGCCCCAACCTAGCAGGCTGGCGTCTGTTGTTACAATCGTCCAATCTGGCCTGCTGAAGGGCATCCCCCTGGACAGATGTGGCCGAGAAAGCCACCATAGAAGAGAATCTCTGGTCTCTTGATCCAGATTTAGCATAGGGGACAAATCTGAGTAATCCCCATTCCACTGACTTAGCATGCACAATTGCAGTGGTCTGAGATGCAGGCGTGCAAAAGGTACTATGTCCATTGCCGCTACCATTAAGCCGATTACCTCCATGCATTGAGCCACTGACGGGTGTTGAATGGAATGAAGGACACGGCAAGCATTTAGAAGTTTTGTTAACCTGTCCTCTGTCAGGTAAATTTTCATTTCTACAGAATCTATAAGAGTCCCCAAGAAGGGAACTCTTGTGAGTGGCAATAGAGAACTCTTTTCTACGTTCACCTTCCACCCATGCGACCTTAGAAATTCCAGAACTAACTCTGTATGAGACTTGGCAGTCTGGAAACTTGACGCTTGTATCAGAATGTCGTCTAGGTACGGAGCTACCAATATTCCTCGCGGTCTTAGTACCGCCAGAAGAGAGCCCAGAACCTTTGTAAAGATTCTTGGAGCCGTAGCTAACCCGAAGGGAAGAGCTACAAACTGGTAATGCCTGTTTAGGAAGGCAAACCTTAGATACCGATAATGATCCTTGTGAATCGGTATGTGAAGGTAGGCATCCTTTAAATCCACTGTGGTCATGTACTGACCCTTTTGGATCATAGGTAAGATTGTCCGAATAGTTTCCATTTTGAACGATGGAACTCTTAGGAATTTGTTTAGGATCTTTAAGTCCAAGATTGGTCTGAAGGTTCCCTCTTTTTTGGGAACCACAAACAGATTTGAGTAAAACCCTTGTCCGTGTTCCGACCGCGGAACTGGGTGGATCACTCCCATTAGTAAAAGGTCTTGTACACAGCATAGAAACGCCTCTTTCTTTATCTGGTTTGCTGACAACCTTGAAAGATGAAATCTCCCTTTTGGAGGAAAAGCTTTGAAGTCCAGAAGATATCCCTGAGATATGATCTCTAACGCCCAGGGATCCTGGACATCTCTTGCCCAAGCCTGGGCGAAGAGAGAAAGTCTGCCCCCCACTAGATCCGTTTCCGGATCGGGGGCCCTCACTTCATGCTGTCTTAGGGGCAGCAGCAGGCTTTCTGGCCTGCTTGCCCTTGTTCCAGGACTGGTTAGGTTTCCAGCCCTGTCTGTAGCGAGCAACAGTTCCTTCCTGTTTTGGAGCGGAGGAAGTTGATGCTGCTCCTGCCTTGAAGTTACGAAAGGCACGAAAATTAGACTGTTTAGCCCTTGGTTTGGCTCTGTCTTGAGGTAGGGCATGGCCCTTACCTCCCGTAATGTCAGCGATAATTTCTTTCAAACCGGGCCCGAATAATGACTGCCCTTTGAAAGGTATGTTAAGCAATTTAGATTTAGAAGTCACATCGGCTGACCAGGATTTAAGCCACAGCGCTCTGCGCGCTTGAATGGCGAATCCGGAGTTCTTAGCCGTAAGCTTAGTTAAGTGTACTACGGCATCAGAAATAAATGAATTAGCTAGCTTAAGGACTTTAAGCTTGTCTATAATCTCATCCAATGGAGCTGAGCTAATGGTCTCTTCCAGAGACTCAAACCAGAATGCTGCCGCAGCCGTGACAGGCGCAATGCATGCAAGGGGTTGTAATATAAAACCTTGTTGAACAAACATTTTCTTAAGGTAACCCTCTAACTTTTTATCCATTGGATCTGAAAAAGCACAGCTATCCTCCACCAGGATAGTGGTGCGCTTAGCCAGAGTAGAAACTGCTCCCTCCACCTTAGGGACCATCTGCCATAAGTCCCGTGTGGTGGCGTCTATTGGAAACATTTTTCTAAATATAGGAGGGGGTGAAAAAGGCACACCAGGTCTATCCCACTCCTTGTTAACAATTTCTGTAAGCCTTTTAGGTATAGGAAAAATGTCAGTACACGTCGGTACCGCAAAATATTTATCCAGCCTACATATTTTCTCTGGAATTGCAACCGTGTTACAATCATTCAGAGCCGCTAATACCTCCCCTAGTAATACACGGAGGTTCTCAAGCTTAAATTTAAAATTTGAAATGTCTGAGTCCAGTTTACTTGGATCAGATCAGTCACCCACAGAATGAAGCTCTCCGTCCTCATGTTCTGCAAATTGTGACGCAGTATCAGACATGGCTCTATTATTATCAGCGCACTCTGTTCTTACCCCAGAGTGATCGCGTTTACCCCTAAATTCTGGTAATTTAGATAGTACTTCAGTCATAACATTAGCCATGTCTTGCAAAGTGATTTGTATGGGCCGCCCTGATGTACTTGGCGCCACAATATCACGCACCTCCTGAGCGGGAGACGAAGGTACTGACACGTGAGGAGAGTTAGTCGGCATAACTTCCCCCTCGTTGTCTGGTGAAATTTTCTTTACATGTACAGATTGGCTTTTATTTAAAGTAGCATCAATGCAATTAGTACACAAATTTCTATTGGGCTCCACATTGGCCTTTAAACATATTGCACAAAGAGATTCATCTGTGTCAGACATGTTTAAACAAACTAGCAATGAGACTAGCAAGCTTGGAAAATACTTTTCAAATAAATTTACAAGCAATATAAAAAATGTTACTTTACCTTTAAGAAGCACAAAAAACTGTCACAGTTGAAATAACAATGAACCAAATTAGTTATAGCAACCAAATTTTCACAGTAAATGCATTAAGTTAGCAAAGGATTGCACCCACTAGCAAATGGATGATTAACCCCTTAGTACCCAAAAACGGATAACAATTTAATATAAACGTTTTTATCACAGTCAAAACACAGTCTCACAGGTCTGCTGTGAGTGATTACCTCCCTCAAAACTAGTTTTGGAGACCCCTGGGCTCTGTAGAGACGTCCTGGATCATGGAGGAAGAAATAGGAAGACTGTGACTGAATTTTAACTGCGCAACAAAGCGCTAAAATAGGCCCCTCCCACTCATATTACAACAGTGGGGAAGCTCAGTAAACTGATTTTATTCATAAACAAACGACAGCCATGTGGTAAAAATCATGCCCATAAAGTTTTATCACCAAGTACCTCAGGAAAAAACGATTAACATGCCAGTAAACGTTTAAAAATAAAATTATGAAATGTTATTAATAAGCCTGCTGCTAGTCGCTTTCACTGCAGTGGAGGCTCAAATATAACTTAAATGTATACAGTATTTTCTTAGTGAAGTTCCATTCCCCAGAAATACCTCAGTGTAAACATACATACATATCAGCCTGATACCAGTCGCTACTACTGCATTTAAGGCTGCACTTACATTACATCGGTATTAGCAGTATTTTCTCAGTCAATTCCATTCCTTAGAAAATAATATACTGCAACATACCTCCTTGCAGGTGAACCCTGCCTGCTGTCCCCTGTTCTGAAGTTACCTCACTCCTCAGAATGGCCGAGAACAGCAAATGGATCTTAGTTACGACCGCTAAGATCATACACAAACTCAGGTAGATTCTTCTTCTAATGCTGCCTGAGAAAAAACAACACACTCCGGTGCTGTTTAAAATAACAAACTTTTGATTGAAGAAATAAAAACTAAGTTTAACAACCACAGTCCTCTCACACGTCCTATCTATTAGTTAGGTGCAAGAGAATGACTGGGTATGACGTAGAGGGGAGGAGCTATATAGCAGCTCTGCTTGGGTGATCCTCTTGCACTTCCTGTTAGGGAGGAGATATAATCCCATAAGTAATGGATGACCCGTGGACTGACTACACTTAACAGGAGAAAAGGTTCATTGGCTTTTTTTCTTCTTTGTGTTGAGCGCTATTTTCAAACATGCGCAAACAAAAGTGTCATATACTGTACAATACATGAATACAAATAAATGTATGAAACAGATATGTATAAAAACCATGTTACTCATAATAGCGTCAAACAAACCAATAACAATTTCAATCACCTTCAATATTTTACTTGTAATGAACATTTTATATACAACTGCTTACATCTCTCAGATTTTCTCTCTCATTACCTACTGTCCAAATTCTCTGTGGCATTCTCATGCAATTGCTGTCACACAATAGTGTGTGCAGTCTGGTCAAGAATATCTGCTGTAGACTAAAGGAGATGTGCTGCCAAACCTGATCAATGATCTGGGATATTCTTGACTATTTCTACAAGCGTCAAATACTTGTGCTGTTATTAAGGATATGCTAAATAGCTTTGTTTCCTAAGACTTCAGTGTACAGGTCAGTATAATAACTCTGCTCAGAGGTATGCCACTGTCTGAGTCAGGTGGGCCATTAAAACTAATGTTCACTTTATCTAGAAAACAGACAACTGGATAGTGATCTGCATTTAAAATATTATTTCTACCTTTATATTTCCATTGGAAGTTTTTATACTCATTATCATCACATTAAAATAATCCACTAGTAACATTGTATCAGGAAGTTATAAGGGTCAAGGTCAGGCCAAGAAGACATGCTAAGGGAATTATGTGGGGAATACCTCAGAAATCTTCAGCTCTGATTGCTGCTGTCCTGACAATTTTAGAGGCGAAAGACCACAAATCGATAGCGCGAAGGATCAGTAACAGCAGTTTAATGTAAGGGCATAAGGGATTCAATGCACAGAAGATAAGGTGCAATGAATACAGGCGTCCATTAAGATTGATACAAGTAACTGCAATTTTAGAGTGCTTTATTAAAAAGCCAAAACAGATTGTGCATGATTCTTTAACAGACCTAAAATAGCACTCATTTTGTCGTGCGGCAGAAAGCAGACTTTTAGGTTCAACAAATTAGATAATAGCAATAGATATGTAATTAAATTACATATTACACATTTTCAGCTTTACAGATATAGCGAAAAATCTGTTAAATATGTAAATTATAGTGATTCAAAGATAAACAATATTTTTTTTTTTCTTTTAATTATGATTGGAAAAAAGTGCATGCGCTTTAAAAACTTCCATAGTTGCATATTCATAAGTGGTTCAATATACAAATTATGGGCCAGATTATGAGTGGAGCACTATTTAATGCTCCCGCTCGAGCGTCTACTGCCGAACTTAGAATATCATGTTCACATAATCCCCCATAGAAGAAGAAAAAAGACAGATTGCATATTCTCATGTGCGCTAACTAAACATGAAAATATGAATATTTCACATTACAAAGTTCTTCACATAGTAGAATATGTTCTATTTATTCATAAATACATATTCCTACATATATATATATATATATATATATATATATATATATATATATATATATATATATATATATATATATATATATATATATATATATATATATATATAATACACACACACACACACACACACACACACACACACAGTCGTATGCAAAAGTTTAGGCACCACTGACAATTTCCATGATTTTCATTTATGGGTGTTTGGATCAGCAATTTCATTTTGATCTATCAAATAACTGAAGGACACAGTAATATTTCAGTAGTGAAATGAGGTTTATTGGATTAACAGAAAATGTGCAATATGCATCAAAACAAAATTAGACAGGTGCATACATTTGGGCACCCTTGTCATTTGGTTGATTTGAATACCTGTAACTACCTAGCACTGATTAATTGGAACACACAATTGGTTTGGTGAGCCCATTAAGCCTTGAACTTCATAGATAAGTGCATCCGATCATGAGAATAGGTATTTAAGGTGGCCAATTGCAAGTTGTTGTTCTCTTTGACTCTCCTCTGAAGAGTGGCAACATAGGGGCCTCAAAACAACGCTCAAATGACCTGAAAACAAAGATTGTTCAACATTATGGTTTAGGGGAAGGCTACAAAAAGCTACTGCAGAGATTTAAACTGTCAGTGTCCACTGTGAGGAACATAGTGAGGAAATGGAAGACCACAGGCACAGTTCTTGTTAAGGCCAGAAGTATCAGACCAAGTAAAATATCAGAAAGGCAAAGGATGGCGAGAACGGTCAAAAACAGCCCACAGACCACCTCCAAAGATCTACAACATCATCATGCTGCAGATGGCATCGTTCAACAATTCAGCGCACTTTGCACAAGGAGAAGCTGTATGGGAGAGTGATGCGGAAGAAGCCTTTTCTGCACGCACGCCACCAACAGAGTGGCTTGAGGTATGCAAACGCACATTTGGACAAGCCAGCTTCATTTTGGAAGAAGGTTCTGTAGACTGATGAAAGAAAGATTGAGTTATTTTGTCATAACAAGGGGTGTTATGCATGGTGGCAAAAGAACACAGCATTCCAAGACAAATACTTGCTACCCACAGTAACATTTGGTGGATGTTACATCATGCTGTGGGGCTGTGTGGCCAGTGCCGGTACTGGGAATCTTGTTAAAGTTGAGGATCACATGGATTCCACTCAATATCAGCAGATACTTGAGAATAATGTTGAGGAGTCAGTCACAAAGTTGAAGTTAAGCCGGGGCTGGATGTTTCAACAAGACAACCCAAAACACTGCTCAAAATCTACTCTGACATTTATGCACAGGAACAAGTATACTGTTCTGGAATGGCCATCCCAGTCTCCAGACCTGAATATCATTGAAAATCTGTGGGGTGATTTGAAGCGGGCTGTCCATGCTCGGCAACCATCAAACCTAACTGAACTGAAGATGTTTTGCAAGGAGGAATGGTCCAAAATATCTTCATCCAGACACTCATTACAGGCTATAGGAAGCATCTAGAGGCTGTTATTTCTGCTAAAGGAGGCTCTACTAAATATTGATGCAATATTTCTGTTAGGGTGCCAAAATGTATGCACCTGTCTAATTTTGTTTGGATGCATATTGCACATTTTCTGTTAATCCAATAAACCTCATTTCACTACTGAAATATTACTGTGTCCTTCAGTTATTTGATAGATCAAAATGAAATTGCTGATCCAAACATCCATTTATTTATAAATGTATATATATATATATATATATATATATATATATATATATATATATATATATATATATATATATATATATATATATATATAAATAAATCTGTACAATCCAAGTGTATGCACTCTCACTAACCGTCCACAACTGCCAGGGTGATGTAACGCTTGATAACACTGTTTTGAAATAAGCACTCACTGGACTTCAGCCAACTGTGACAACAAATATATTTGTTAATGTGACGTTTCGGGACACAAACAGTCCCTTCCTCTGACAAACAACAAGTAATCAAACCAAACCTTTTATTGCTCTCTGTGACCCTCCTCCCATTATTAAGCCAATCATAGCTGTCCTAGTGTGTGATCAATTAATGACATCCTATGCCTGTGTTGTACACATCCTTAAGTGTTAAAGAACCTCAAGTGTAGTGAAAAATATAAAGTGAACACATGTGTAATAAAACACTGGGTGTAAACAAATTAAACATCAAGATTGATCACCCCTGATCCCATCACAGCCGTTAAAATGAGAAAACTACGTGAGCTGTAAACAAACACAATGTGTGACCAATAGAGAGCTGACCAATGGGAAGCTGACAAACCTGTCACACCCATCCAGCGCAATTTCATATATGATCGTGTACAAAATATATATCAGTCCCTTTATCGGTTTAGAGAATTTTTTACTATAAAACTATAAAAATGTTCTTAGATATTTCAAATGTAGCACTTGCATAAAGCCACATAACTGTTGCTAACTAACAAATACATAAAACAAGCAGAATAGCTTGGAAATAGTAGTTGAATTTAAATCATGGGGAGAGCATGTTTTTTCTTACCAGATGCTACCACTGTGCTGGCCCACAAAGTGTTTTCAATACTGAGACTTTCGTGTATAGATGGGTCACTATCCTCCTGTGAAGTAAAAAAAACAAAAAACTGTATTATAGACTTTAAATGAAGCAAAACTTACCAGGTTTGATTTAGCAAATGACACACTAGTTATAAAGAGACCTTCCCCTGAATATTATGAATGTCATACCTGAATGAGTGCACATTAGGTATCTGCACATGTTTGCAATTGGCATTCATTTTCTAAACAAATACCTAATATGGCCGCAGGCAGCAACATTCGGCTATTTTCGGCTCTAGATTTATTTGTGTAACAGTGCAACAAACAAAGATCTGTGCAATCCCAGATCTTTGTGTGTTGCACTATTACACTAACGGCACTGAAAATTGCCAAATATTGCTGTCGGAGGCCGTACTCAGTTTTCATTTAGAAAACAAATACCAAATACAAACATTTGCAAATACGTAGTTTACATTTTATAGCTTATTTGCATATACTTACCCAGAGCCCTTTGCTCCAGCGAAAAAAAACCCCCACTTCTGCAGGAGAATGTACAGATGGCCTATACAATGATCTATTGTGTGTCACTACACTCACAATTAATTAGGTTCTTTCCCTCATCTTTTTTACTCACTATAACTTAATTGGAGACTGGTTATAAAAACAATTACTTTTCATATGTTTTATCCAGGTACAAATCAAATTTATATCAAACATACAAGTTATGCAGATTTTGAGTTTATATCAATTTTGGAAGCTATGGTGATTTTGTATTCTAATTCATTTTACCAGTGATGTATAGTATTGGGGGCAGGCCAAGCAAGACAAGAAAAGAAAGACAAACTGTGCAAAAACAGAATTTATGTTTACCTGATAAATTTCTTTCTCCTACGGTGTATCCGGTCCACGGCTTCATCCTTACTTGTGGGATATTCTCTTCCCCTACAGGAAGTGGCAAAGAGAGCACACAGCAGAGCTGTCCATATAGCTCCCCTCAGGCTCCGCCTCCCCAGTCATTCGACCGACGGTTAGGAGAAAAAGGAGAACCATAAGGTGCAGTGGTGACTGTAGTTTACAAAAAATAAATTTAAACCTGACCAAAATGCCAGGGCGGGCCGTGGACCGGATACACCGTAGGAGAAAGAAATTTATCAGGTAAACATAAATTCTGTTTTCTCCTACATTGGTGTATCCGGTCCACGGCTTCATCCTTACTTGTGGGAACCAATACCAAAGCTTTAGGACACGGATGAAGGGAGGGAACAAGTCAGGTAACCTAAACGGAAGGCATCACTGCTTGCAAAACCTTTCTCCCAAAAATAGCCTCCGAAGAAGCAAAAGTAATGAATTTGTAAAATTTGGCAAACGTATGCAGTGAAGACCAAGTTGCTGCCTTACAAATCTGTTCAACAGAAGCCTCATTCTTGGAAGCCCATGTGGAAGCCACAGCTCTAGTAGAGTGAGCTGTAATTCGTTCAGGAGGCTGCCTTCCAGCAGTCTCATAAGCCAACCGGATGATGCTTTTCAGCCAGAAAGACAGAGAGGTCGCAGTCGCCTTTTGACTTCTCCTCTTGCCAGAATAGACGACAAACAAGGACGATGTTTGTCTGAAGTCTTTAGTTGCTTTTAGATAAAACTTTAAAGCACGAACCCCATAGCTACAAAAAAACAAAACTTTCCAAGATAGTAACTTAATATCTATGGAATGTAGAGGTTCAAACGGAACCCCTTGAAGAACTGAAAGAACTAAATTTAGACTCCATGGAGGAGCCACAGGTCTGTAGACAGGCTTGATTCTGACTAAAGCCTGTACAAACCCTGAATATCTGGCATGGCTGCCAGACGCTTGTGTAACCAAACAGACAGAGCAGATATCTGTCCCTTAAAAGAACTAGCTGACAGACCTTTCTCCAATCCTTCTTGGAGAAAAGATAGTATCCTTGGAATCCTAATCTTACTCCATGAGTAACCCTTGGATTCGCACCAGCAAAGATATTTCCGCCATATCTTATGGTAAATTTTCCTGGTGACAGGCTTTCTAGCCTGGATCAGAGTATCTATAACTGATTCCGAAACCCCACGTTTAGCTAGAATCAAGCGTTCAATCTCCAAGCAGTCAGTTGCAGAGAAACTAGGTTTGGATGTTCGAATCGACCTTGAATTAGAAGGTCCTGCCTCAAAGGCAGCTTCCATGGTGGAACCAATGACATATTCACCAGGTCTGCATACCAAGTCCTGCGTGGCCACACAGGAGCTATTAGAATTACCGAAGCCTTCTCCTGCTTGATCCTGGCTACTAGCCGGGGGAGAAGGGGAAACGGTGGAAAGACATAAGCTAGATTGAACGACCAAGGCGCTACTAAGGTATCTACCAATGTCGCCTTGGGATCTCTGGACCTGGACCCGTAACGTGTAACTTTGAAGTTCTGACGTGACGCCATCAGATCCAGATCTATAATGCCCCATAGCTGGGTCAGCTGAGCAAAAAAACCTCCGGGTGGAGTTCCCACTCCCCCGGATGGAAAGTCTGAAGACTCAGATAATCCGCTTCCCAGTTGTCCACTCCTGGGATGTGAATTGCTGATAGATGGCAGGAGTGATCCTCTGCCCATTTGATGATCTTGGATACCTCCCTCATCGCCAGGGAACTCTTTGTCCCCCCCTGATGATTGATGTACGCAACAGTCGTCAAGTTGTCCGACTGAAAACTGATGAATTTGGCCTCCGCTAGTTGAGGCCATGCCTGGAGCGCATTGAATATTGCTCTCAATTCCAAAATGTTTATCGGGAGAAGAAATTCTTCCCGAGACCATAGACCCTGAACCTTCAGGGACTTCCAGACCGCGCCCCAGCCTAAGAAGCTGGCGTCGGTCGTGACAATGATCCACTTCGGTCTTCGGAAACTCATTCCCTGAGACAGGTGATCCTGAGACAACCACCAGAGGAGTGAGTCTCTGGTTTGCTGGTCCATCTGAATCTGGGGAGAAAAATCTGCATAATCCCCATTTCATTGTTTGAGCATGCACAGTTGCAATGGTCTTAAATAAATTCGAGCAAAAGGAACCACGTCCATTGCCGCAACCATTAGTCCTGTTACCTCCATGCACTGAGCTATGGAGGGTTGAGGAATGGATTGAAGAACTCGACAAGTGTTCAAAAGTTTTAATTTCCTGACCTCTGTCAGAAAGATTTTCATTTCTACCGAGTCTATTATTGTTCCCAGGAAGGGAACCCTTGTGAACGGGGACAGAGAACTTTTTTCTATGTTCACCTTCCACCCGTGAGACCTTAGAAAGGCTAGAACAATGTCCGTATGAGCCCTTGCTTTGTGAAAAGACGACGCCTGTATTAAATGTCATCTAGTTAAGGTGCTACTGCAATGCCCCTTGGCCTTAGCACCGCTAGAAGGGACCCTAGCACCTTTGTGAAAATTCTCGGAGCAGTGGCCAATCCGAAGGGAAGAGCCACAAACTGGTAATCCGAATGGTTTCCATTTGGAATGATGGAACTCTGAGTAATTGGTCTAGGATCTTTAAATCCAGAATTGGCCTGAAAGTTCCTTCCTTTTTGGGAACTACAAACAGGTTTGAGTAAAATCCCAGTCCTTGTTCTGCTGTTGGAACTGGGTTTATCACTCCCATTTTTAAAAGGTACTCTACGCAATGTAAGAATGCCTGTCCCTCTATCTGGTCTAAAGATAAGCGAGACAAGTGGAACCTTCCCCTTGGAGGAAGGTCCTTGAATTCTAGAAGATACCCCTGAGAGACAATTTCTAGTGCCCAGGGGTCCGGAACATCTCTTGCCCAGGCCTGAGCAAAGAGAGAAAATCTGCCCCCTACTAGATCCGGTCCCGGATCGGGGGCTACCCCTTCATGCTGTCTTGGTAGCAGCAGCAGGTCTTTTGGCCTGTTTACCCTTATTCCAGCCTTGCAATGGTTTCCATGCTGGTTTGGGCTGGGGTGCGTTACCCTCTTGCCTAGTGGCTGTAGAGGTAGAAGCCGGTCCGTTCCTGAAATTGCGAAAGGAATGAAAATTAGACTTATTTTTAACTTTGAAAGGTCTATCCTGTGGAAGGGCATGGCCCTTTCCCCCAGTGATATCTGAAATAATTTCATTCAACTCTGGCCCGAATAGGGTCTTACCTTGAAAGGAATATTAAACAATTTTGTTTTGGACGACACATCCGCCGACCACGATTTAAGTCAAAGCGCTCTACGCGCCACTATTGCGAAACCAGAATTTTTCGCCGCTAATTTAGCTAACTGAAAAGCGGCATCTGTAATGAAAGAATTAGCCAACTTCAGGGCGTGAATTCTATCCATGACTTCATCCTAAGAAGTCTCCTTCTGGAGCGAGTTTTCTAATTCCTCAAACCAAAAAGCAGCTGTAGTGGTTACAGGAATAATGCAAGAAATTGGTTGAAGAAGAAAACCTTGTTGAACAAAAATTTTCTTAAATAAACCTTCTAATTTTTTATCCATAGGATCTTTGAAAGCGCCACTGTCTTCTATTGGTATAGTTGTGCGCTTAGCTAGCTTTGAAACTGCCCCCTCTACCTTAGGGACCGTCTGCCACGCGTCCCTTCTGGGGTCAACAATGGGGAACATTTTCTTAAATATAGGAGGGGGAACAAAAGGTACACTATATCCGCCACCCTCTTAGGTATCGGAAACGCATCAGTGTGTACTGGGACCTCTAAGAATTTATCCATTTTACACAATTTTTCTGGGACCACCAAAGGGTCACAATCATCAAGAGTAGCCAGGACCTCCTTAAGTAGAGCGCGGAGGTGTTCTAGCTTAAATTTAAATGCTATGGTATCAGGCTCTGCCTGCTGAGAAACTTTTCCTGTGTCAGAAATTTATCCCTCAGACAAGCCCTCCCTCACCACCAAGTCAGATTGATGTGAGGGCACTACAGATAAATTATCCTCTGCGTCTACTTGCTCATTTTCTGTATTTAAAACTGAGCAATCACGCTTCCTAGGAAAGCTGGCAGTTTGGATAAAAATGCTGCGATAGAATTATCCATTACTGCTGCTAACTGTTGCATAGTAATCGCAATTGGTGCGCTAGATGTACTGGGCATCGCCTGCGCGGGCATAGCTGGTGTTGACACAGAAGGAGAGGAATGCAAGCTATTTTCACTACCTTCAGCTAAAGAATCATCTTGGGCTATATTTTTAAGTGTGATTGTACTGTCCTTAAGCTGTTTGGACGCTATGGCACACTTCACACATAAATTTAATGGGGGAACCACCTTGGCCTTTGGACATACAGAACATAGGCTATCTGAAGACTCAGACATGTTTAACAGACTTAAACAGAACTATAATGCAATAAAAATTATTTTTGACAAAAACGTTACTGTCTCTTTAAATAATTAAAAAGCACACTTTTTTACTGAAATATCAAAAAAACATGAAATAAACATCTGATTTTAATGAAATTTTCACCACAGAGTCTTAATGCTTTGAAAAGATTGCACACAAATTTTCAGATCAATTAACCCCTTAATGCACACTTTTTTACTGAAACATAAAAAAAAACATGAAATAAACATCCGATTTTAATGAAATTTTCACCACAGAGTCTTAAAGCTTTGAAAAGATTGCACACAAATTTTCAGATCAATTAACCCCTTAATGCCCAAACCGGAGTTAATAACAGTTATTAACCAGTTAACACACTACAGTACTAGCCACAGCTTCTCACTGTAGCCTTTACCTTCATTAGGGATTATTTTAGCAGGAAATAAGCCTCCCTGGAGTCTTTTATGATGCCTCTTGACTCCCCACATGAAGCTGCATGGATTGCCTAGGCAAAAACAACTGCACAATTTAGGCCTAAAAATTAGGCCTCCTCCCTCTTCATTCTAGAGTGGAGGGGCCTTTCTGACTAGATTTAGGTGTCCAAATAAGTGCCAGGACGAAATTAAACCCCAAAAGTGTTTTAAAGTCTGAAAAAACACCTTATTTATAGTGAAAAACATGCTAAAAAGCAATCGATTTTAAAGCCCACAATAGTGTCAACCAGCATAGAGCCCTAAATATAAGCCATCATTGTATACAGAGTCTATAAGAAAAAAATGGCTCACCAATCCCAGAGGGAATTTCTGACAGTCTTCTAGCATTACTTGGTCTTGTTAGAAAAATGACTGATCATACCTGAAGCAGTTAAGCCTGCAAACTGTTCCCCCCAACTGATGTTCTCTGGTTAACAGTCCTGAGTGGGAACAGCAATGGATTTTAGATACTGGTGCTAAAATCATATTCCTCTTAGCAGAAATCTTCATCACTTTCTGCTGTAGAGTAAATAGTACAAACCGGCACTATTTTAAAATAACAAACTCTTGATAGAAGAAATAAAAAACTACAACTAACACCACATACTCTTTACCACCCCCGTGGAGATGCTACTTGTTCAGAGCGGCAAAGAGAATGACTGGGGAGGCGGAGCCTGAGGGGAGCTATATGGACAGCTCTGCTGTGTGCTCTCTTTGCCACTTCCTGTAGGGGAAGAGAATATCCCACAAGTAAGGATGAAGCCGTGGACCGGATACACCAATGTAGGAGAAATTAAAAACCTGTCTAGCTGGTAGAAATGGCTCCTAAAAATGTATTTACATACATTGAACACAATCAAAAGCATTCAGTAACTGTATAAATTAGAAAAGAGAAATTGGAGAAGGAAAATTGATTTGGCTTTAACACAAACAAATCTTTGATTTCCATAGACAGCCTGTTGGTTAACCAATCAATTAACTTTTTGATGGACCAAAAAGTCTGCTTCTCTATGAGATGTAATTTTTAGGGATGTGCATTTGTATATTTTTTCTTTCAAAAAGAGCTTTATTAAAACATTTAGTGAACAGTTAGCTGGTCAATATACAATTTGCATATACAGAAATGAGCGCCTGAAATTTAACAAAGCTAAAAAATTTATATCACATTGGCAACTAGTGGAGCGTTGCAAAGACTCAATATGTCTTGTACAAGCGAGACAGGGTCCCACTCAGTGCAAAATGTCTATCTATTTCTGGCAGCTCTCATTAAATTAGGTCATCATCAGTAACTGGTTTACAATCAACTATAAACAAAAAACAAGTGAATTTTAGTGTAACTACATGTAGCATCTTACAGAAAATTAACTAAACATGCGTCAGTCACAGGTTTGCTCATGCTGGCAAAGATATGCAGCCATTCTTTGTTGGTGCAGGAGTCACCTATTTCAATTTCCCACTTTTTAACGTAAGATGGTAGAGTAGAAGCGTAGGATGAAAGGATCTGTGGATGTATAAGCGATAGTATACTTTTATTGAGGGAAAGTGTGCATACACATGTTTTCAAAGGTTGTCAAAGGGCGGGTTAGAGATTTTTTATAGGGATGTGTCTGCAGGTAATGCGTTAATTGCAAGTACGTAAAATAAATATTGAATCAGGGTCCGAGTAAGGTAACAATTTCATTGTGTGGTTTTAGTTTGCCATTGTGATGTAGTGAGTGTATCGGGACCATTTCTATCATGGTGGGATTGTCTGTTATATGTAAAAGAGAGTGAAGAGGGAACAGGGTATTTCCTACTAGTGGTGTTAATGGAGAGTATGTGCTAGAAAAGTGGGGAGATCTTTTGATGTGTTTATCCCACTGTTTGAATGTTTCCTTCACAGTTATGGGAGCATTGAGGGGCAGATGTCTGATATCGGCAGGAAGCCAGCAGTGGCCTCCCAGATGGGAGTCGTTAGAAAGAGTGCGCTCAAGCATAACCCACTCTTTCGTGCTGCTGTGTTTGCACCAATCAACTATTCTAGTTAAAAAAGCAGCCAATCTACAGTACTGCAAATTGGGTGCTCCTATGCCTCCTAGGTCTTTGGGACAGTATAAGGTGCTTGCAGCTATACAGAGTCTTTTATAGGACCATATAAAGGAGTTTAGCAATTTTTGAAGTTGGAAGATTAGTGTATCTGGAATAGGAATAGGCAACGTTTGAAAAAGATACAAAATCTTGGGGAGTATTAACATTTCAATTGCATTTATTCTTCCATACCAAGTGAGGGGCTTAGTTGCCCAGGTTTGTAACATGGAGCTGATATCGTTCTTTAAGGTTTTAAAGTTTAGAGAGATTATGAGGGGTAGTTATCAACGCGTCTACTTTACCTGCCTTCGCCAGCCCAATACGCCCGCCTAAGCTCGCCTCACATCGCCGCTGAGGACCTGCAAAAATTTGCCTAAGTTATCAAAAAAGCTATCAAAAAGCCGCGCACCAAGTATGGGGCGATGAGCAGCGGGCTGTGATAGTTATCACTCATCCGATCTCTAGCCTGTCACTAAGCACCCACACTAAACTACACTGTTCTACCCCCTATACCGGCGCCCCCAGAGCCCCCCGCAACTAAATAAAGTTATTAACTCCTAAACCGCCGCTCCCGGACACCGCCGCCACCTACATGATACCTATTAACCCCTATCCTGCCCCCCCTATACCGCCGCCCTCTATAATAAAGTTATTAACCCCTATCCTGCCGATCCCGGACCTCGCCGCAACCTATATTAAACTTATTAACCCCTATCCTGCCCCCCCTACACCGTCGCCACCTATAATAAATTTATTAACCCCTATCCTGCCCCCCTACACCGCCGCCACTGTAATAAAATTATTAACCCCTAAACCTAAGTCTAACACTAACCCTAACACCCCCCTAACTTAAATATTAATTAAATAAATCTAAATAATATTTCTATTATTAACTAAATTAATCCTATTTAAAACTAAATACTTACCTTTAAAATAAACCCTAATATAGCTACAATAAAAATAATAATTATATTGTAGCTATCTTAGGATTTATTTTTATTTTACATGCAAATTTCAATTTATTTTAACTAGGTAATATAGCTATTAAATAGTTATTAACTATTTAATAGCTACCTAGCTAAAATAAAGAGAAATTAACCTGTAAAATAAAAACTAACCTAAGTTACAATTACACCTAACACTACACTATACTTAAATAAATTATTCCTATTTAAAACTAAATACTTACCTGTAAAATAAACCCTAAGATAGCTACACTATAATTAATAATTACATTGTAGCTATTTTAGGATTTATATTTATTTTACAGGTAACTGTATTTATTTTAGCTAGTTAGAATAGTTATTAAATAGTTATTAACTATTTAATAACTACCTAGCTAAAAGAAATACAAAATTACCTGTAAAATAAATCCTAACCTAAGTTACAATTAAACCTAACACTACACTATCATTAAATTAATTAAATAAATTAACTACAAATAACTACAATTAAATACAATTACATAAACTAACTAAAGTACAAAAAATAAAAAAGCTAAGTTACAAACATTTAAAAAAAATTACAACAATTTTAAGCTACTTACACCTAATCTAAGCCCCCTAATAAAATAACAAAGCCCCCCAAAATAAAAAAATACCCTACCCTATTCTAAATTAAAAAAGTTCAAAGCACTTTTACCTTACCAGCCCTTAAAAGGGCCTTTTGCGGGGCATGCCCCAAAGAAAACTGCTCTTTTGCCTGTAAAAGAAAAATACAACCCCCCCAACATTAAAACCCACCACCCACATACCCCTAATCTAACCCAAACCCCCCTTAAAAAAAACCTAACACTACCACCCTGAAGATCATCCTACCTTGAGTTGTCTTCAGCCAGCCGACCCACCGATGGAACCGAAGAGGAGATCCGGAATGGCAGAAGTGATCCTCCAAGGGGCGCTGAAGAAGTCTTCCATCCGATGAAGTCATCATCCAGGCGGCGCTGAAGAAGTCTTCCATCCGGGCTATGTCATCTTCCAAGCGGCGCTGAAGAAGTCTTCCATCCGGGCGATGTCATCTTCCAAGCGGGGTCTTCAATCTTCTTCTTCAGGATCCATATTCATTCCGCCAACGCGGAACATCCTTCTTCCCCGGACTACCAACGAATGAAGGCTCCTTTAAGGGACGTCATCCAAGATGGCGTCCCTTCAATTCCAATTGGCTGATAGGATTCTATCAGCCAATCGGAATTAAGGTAGGAAAAATCTGATTGGCTGATTGAATCAGCCAATCAGATTGAGCTCGCATTCTATTGGCTGATCGGAACAGCCAATAGAATGCAAGCTCAATCTGATTGGCTGATTGGATCAGCCAATCGGATTGAACTTCAATCTGATTGGCTGATTCAATCAGCCAATCAGATTTTTCCTACCTTAATTCCGATTGGCTGATAGAATCCTATCAGCCAATCGGAATTGAAGGGACGCCATCTTGGATGACGTTCCTTAAAGGAGCCTTCATTCGTCGGTAGTCCGTCGGGGAAGAAGGATGTTCCGCGTCGGCGGAATGAAGATGGATCCTGAAGAAAGACGATTGAAGACCCGGCTTGGAAGATGACATCGCCCGGATGGAAGACTTCTTCAGCGCCGCTTGGAAGATGACATCGCCCGGATGGAAGACTTCTTCAGCGCCGCCTGGATGATGACTTCATCGGATGGAAGACTTCTTCAACGCCCCTTGGAGGATCACTTCTGCCGCTCCGGATCTCCTCTTCGGTTCCATCGGTGGGTCGGCTGGCTGAAGACAACTCAAGGTAGGATGATCTTCAGGGGGGTAGTGTAAGGTTTTTTTAAGGGGGGTTTGGGTTAGATTAGGGGTATGTGGGTGGTGGGTTTTAATGTTAGGGGGGTTGTATTTTTCTTTTACAGGCAAAAGAGCAGTTTTTTGGGGGGCATGCCCCGCAAAAGGCCCTTTTAAGGGCTGGTAAGGTAAAATAGTACTTTTTTTAATTTAGAATAGGGTAGGGCATTTTTTTATTTTGGGGGGCTTTGTTATTTTATTAGAGGGCTTAGATTAGGTGTAAGTAGCTTAAAATTGTTGTAATATTTTTTAAATGTTTGTAACTTATTTTTTTATTTTTTTGTAACTTAGCTTTTTTAATTTTTTGTACTTTAGTTAGTTTATGTAATTGTATTTAATTGTAGTTATTTGTAGTTAATTTATTTAATTAATGTAATGATAGTGTAGTGTTAGGTTTAATTGTAACTTAGGTTAGGATTTATTTTACAGGTAATTTTGTATTTCTTTTAGCTAGGTAGTTATTAATTAGTTAATAACTATTTAATAACTATTCTAACTAGCTAAAATAAATACAAAGTTACCTGTAAAAAAAATATAAATCCTAAAATAGCTACAATATAATTATTATTTATATTGTAGCTATATTAGGGTTTATTTTAAAGGTAAGTATTTAGTTTTAAATGGATTGATTTAGTTAATAATAGAAATATTATTTAGATTTATTTTATTAATATTTAAGTTAGGGGGGTGTTAGGGTTAGTGTTAGACTTAGGTTTAGGGGTTAATAATTTTATTACAGTGGCGGCGGTGTAGGGGGGGGCAGGGTAGGGGTTAATAAATTTAATATAGGTTGCGGCGGGGTCCGGGAGCGGCGGTTTAGGGGTTAAACTATTTATTTAGTTGCGGCGAGGTCCGGGATCGGCAGGATAAGGGTTAATAACTTTATTATAGAGGGCAGCGGTATAGGGTGGGCAGGATAGGGGTTAATAAGTATCATGTAGGTGGCGGCGGGGTCTGGGAGTGGCGGTTTAGGGTTTAATACATATATTATAGTGGCGGCGGGGTCTGGGAGCGGCGGTTTAGGGTTTAATACATATATTATAGTTGCGGCGGGGTCAGGGAGCGGCGGTTTAGGGGTTAATCAGTTTATTATAGTGGCGGTGGGCTCCGGGAGCGGCGGTTTAGGGGGTAATAAATGTATTTAGTTGCGGCGGTGTAGGGGGGACAGATTAGGGGTGTTTAGACTCGGGGTACATGTTAGGGTGTTAGGTGTAGACAGCTCCCATAGGAATGAATGGGATGTCTGGCAGAAGCGAACATGAACTTTCGCTATGGTCAGACTCCCATTGATTCCTATGGGATCCGCCGCCTCCAGGGTACGCTGGGCCGGAAAAGTGCCAAGCGTACCTGCTAGTTTTTTGATAACTAGCAAAAGCAGTCAGATTGTACATCTGGAGTGACGTAAGAATCGATCTGTGTTGGACTGAGTCCGGCAGATCGAAGCTTACGTCACAAAATTCTACTTTTGCCGGTCTGTAGCCTTTGATAACGAAGGCGAATTAGCCTCACCACAAATATGCTGCGGAATTCCAGCGTATTTCTGGTTGACGGCTTGATAACTACCCCTCTATATCTTAAGTTTTTGGTGAAATTTGCACTCCTAAAAATGTTATCGCCTTATATTGGGTTCGGAAACAGAATTGTTGTTTGACTATCTCTAATGTGGTATTGGGCAGTGCTATACTTAACCTCTTAAGTACATATGACAGAATTTTTCCGTCATAAAACAATTGAGCAAACTGAAAGCTGTGTCCTTAAAGGGTTAAGAGTTCGGATTTTGCAATATTAATACTAAAGTTAGAGTAGAGGCCATAAGTATGTAGTGTTGAGATTAGTGAGGGGACAGAGTTAACTGGGTCAGTGATGGTCTTGAATATGTTGTCCGTATAAAGAGTGGTTTTATATTCTGTTTGCCCTATTCGGAATCCAGTAATTGTTGTTTGTTTCCTGATGTACGTGGCTAAAACCTCCATGGCTAAGATAAACAATAGAGGTGAGAGGGGGCACCCCTGTGTTGTGCCATCTGTGATCTGGAAAGGATGAGATGTGGAATCATTTAATCTTATTTTTGCTTGTGGCCTGTTATATAGGGCAAAGATTTGCCTTATAAACTTTTGATCAAATCCAAATTTAGCCATTGTATGTTTAAGGAAAAGCCAATTCAGCCTATCAAAGGCTTTTTCTGTGTCCATTGAAATGAACACGGAGGGGATTTGGTGTTGATTTGCATGTTCCAAAAGAGTTAGTATTTTGGTTGTGTTATCTCTAAACTCTTGTATGGGTGTAAACCCAGCCTGGTTAGGGTGGATTATGAATGGGACAATAGAGTTAATTCTGGATGCGAGTATTTTAGCGAAGACTTTGATATCAACATTCATTAAAGAGATAGGGCGAAAATTTGCTGGATTTGTAGGTGGCTTGTTTGGCTTAGGTATTACTGTTACATGGGCCTCTAGCATAGAAGGTGGAAAGGGGTGTTCGTCAGTGGCCTCGTTGAAAATTAATGTAAGATGTGGGGCTAAGATAGAAGAAAATGCTCTGTAATATTTGGAGGAGAAGCCATCTGGGCCTGGACTTTTTCCATGTTTAAGGGTAGTTATGGCAGATATGGTTTCTTGGATGGTTATTGGCCTATTTAAATGTGATTTTTGTTCATCAGTGATTGAAGGTAGTGGACAATTTGCTATGTATGTTGAGAGATCGCGGAGATGTTCGGGTGTGGGGGGGTCTTCATGTATACTGTAGAGTTTTGTATAATATTCTTGAAAGGCCAGTAAGATTTCCGGCGTAGTCTTAAGCGACTTTTTTTTGTGGAGTAGTGATTTCATAGATATAGGATTTAAATCTTTTTTTTTTTTTTTAAGGCACAAGCTAGCAGTTTACCAGCTCTATTACTTTCGTAATAGAACATGCTATTAGTTTTGGTTCGTAGAGTTTGGTACTCAATGTCTAGAAATTTGTCTAAGGCTGTTCTAGCGGCCTGTAGATCTTTCTCTATATTAGAATTAGTGGAAATTTTTTTAGCGCTAAGTCTAGTTTAAAAAAAGGTATCTGTTAGTTCTTTGTATTGTGTACGATTTGCTCGTTGATTTTGACCCTTCATTTTAATTAATTCTCCCCTTAACACACATTTGTGTGCTTCCCAAATTTTAAAATTGTCAGTGATAGAGTTGGAGTTGTTTGTAAAGTATTCAGAGATGGTTTTGGATAACGTGGTTAGTGTGCCAGGATTATTTATGAGAGACTCGTCTAATTTTCAGGAATATGGTTCTGAAGGTGTTTTGGGCCAGGAAAATTTTATTTTAACAGCTGAGTGGTCTGACCACAATGTGGGTGAGATATCACTGCGATGTAAGTGTGTTAGGCCTCTTTGGTTTGTAAGTACATAATCCAGTCTACTATAAGATTTATTTGGATGCAAGAAAAAGGTGTAGTCTCTTTTATCATGGTGAATGAATCTCCATGTGTCATATAGGTTAAGGTCCTTCAGACCGTTCCGCAAAGTGGTGGTAACTGTTTTGGATATTTGTATGTTAGGGTTGGAACTATCTTTTAGGGGTTGCAGTAGGGTGTTGATGTCTCCGGCTAGATACAATGGGCCTTTAGTGATATCCAGTGTTCTCTTGAATATGTTTTTAAAGAAAGTGGTTTGATTTGAGTGCGGAGCATAAATATTAATTAAGGTGATGGGTCTGCCGTACAGAAGACCCATCAAACCTAAAAAAATGCCCCTCTCATCTCTGGAAAGTTGTATCAAGGTAAAAGGGAGAGATTTTTTAAACAGTATGCTCACCCCGTTTTTCTTTTCTAGGCCTAAACTGTGGTAGTGTGTGGTGTAAGTTTTCCCTAAGTATTTTGGTTCTTTATTTTGTTTAAAATGTGTTTCTTGTAAGAAAAGTATGTCTATTTGTCTCTTTGCTAGGTCTGCAAGTGCTTTGGACCTTTTATGGGGGAGTTCAAGCCTTTCGCATTCTGTGCGAGCAAGGTCAATTGCTTGGGGGAAGTCACTTTATGGGGGTGCATGACAGTGTGGATGGAGGGTGTTGGTACGAGATTAGGGATAGCATATACCTTCTGGTACTGCTTAGAGTATTGAAGCACAAAATGGGTACATATCTGCAAAAAGACAAACACATAGCAACAAAAAAGTAGTTGAATCTTAACTAACATTATTACATTATAAACAGTAACAAACGTGAATACATTAAAATAAAACAAAAAGTCTCTCTTCCTATTATAGGGCATATATGGGAGTATTTTGAGGGAGTAACCACAATACGCCCTATGAATACTAGAAATGTATTAATTTTACGTAATTGGGAATCCTGATCTGGCTCCTACGAGGGAGGGGGGAATTAGGGGGTAGGGAGGGAGAGGATGAGGAAGGGAGGGAAATGGTGGGTATATGTTAAAGGAGGGAAAGGGGGTGTGAAATGTAGGGAGGTATGATATGGTATGCGGGCCTCCATACCTGGGGGTAACATGGGTTTGTGAGATATACTATGACAATGTTTATATAAACACTAAAGTTACTTGCCCATCCCAAAGAGAAGACATTGCTCAGTAATCAAGTCCTGTTGTTACAGCACAGAAAGTGTGGAATATGAAGTTCATTATGGTGAGGCGTTATAGGAAGCAGAACTGGTGGTAGTGTGCCTTCTATTGGTGGCATCTTTTGGCTTACTTTTCCTAGGTAGGGCAGTATGCCAGGATTCACCTGGAGTATTCTGTCTTTTGAGAATTTGAGAGCTCAGTGGCTCAGAAGGGGGCGTGTCTGAGGGGGGGTCAAGTCCAAGTGTTCCACAAAAGGTTGGAATGTCTTCTGGGTTTTTGCATACTACATGGGTGCTGTTGCTGATTTTTCAGAGGTTAGTTCGGAAGCCCCATCGGTACGGAATTCTTTTGTTCCGCAGCAAGGTGGTGAGGGCCTGCATTGTAGAGTGCGGGTCGACAAATCCTGGAAGAACTGCAAGACATTGCCCCTGAACCTCACAGGTTGGTTTTTGCGGGCTTGATTCAGGAGCATTTCCTTCTCCTGAAAGTTCTTGAGGCAGATCACGATGTCCCTTGGTGGGGCTGAGTCCGGTGGCTTTGGTCTCAGGGTTCTGTGAGCCAAGGAATGTCATCCGTGTGAGAGGGATCTTTTAGCTGACGGAACAAGTCCTGGAGATAAACAGGAAAGTAAGTCTCTTGGCAGCACTGATTCAGGTACTCCCCTAATACGCATATTTTTGCATCTGCTTCGGTTTTCCAGATCATCAAGTTTATCTTGATAGTTAATTTTTCTCTCAGTTGATTGACGTCTTCTTTAATGATATCTTGATTGCTTTCCAAGCCCAGCGTATGGATATCTTGTTTCAACTCAGCCAGCTCTTCTCTGATGCAAGAGCGGACAATGCTATGTCTTGTTTTGAAGGTAAGTTTTGCAAAAATTTGGAGAGAGCTGACAGTCCACTGGCAGGTTTCTGCTAGATTGAGGTTCTTGTGTCTGTACTTGCAGGGATTTTTCCTTAGGGTTGTGACTAGATATTGGTGGTAGGAGACTCTATTATAAGGAAGGTTGATAGGGTAATTTGTCATCCAGACCCTTTACATAGAACAGTTTGCTGTCTTCCAGGGGCTCGTGTTAGGCATATTGTGGAGCGTATTGATAGATTGTTAGAGGGATGTGGGTCTGATCCTGCAGTCATGGTGCATATTGGTACTAATGAAGGAATCAGTGGGAGATGGAGAGTCCTAAAAAATGACTTCAGGGAGTTAGGTAGCAAGCTTAAAGCAAGGACCTCTAAAGTAATATTTTCTGAGATATTACCAGTGCCGTGTGTTAACTCAGTAAGGCAGAAGGAGCTAAGGTCTGTTAATTCATGGCTAAAAACATGGTGTAAAAATGAGGGCTTTGACTTTTTAGAACACTGGGCTGATTTTTCACTAGGGTACAATTTGTACAGTAAGGATGGATTGCACCTGAATGACATGGGTGCAGGTGTGTTGGGGGAAAGGATGGTAGCACGTTTAGAGAACCTTTTAAACTAGGCAAAGGGGGGGAGGGTCAATTGGAACAAAATAGAACAGAGATATCAGTCTCTGAATATGTCACTCCCTTAATATCTCAAGGAAGGGATGACTTAAGAAATGTCACATTAGAAAGTATAGAGGAAAGTACACCAAGTAGCAGCAGAAAGCACATGAAAATTAAATGTATGACAACAAATGCAAGAAGCATGACAGGTAAAATGGGGGAGCTGACGCTCTTAGTTGCAGAAGAGGACTATGATGTTATCAGTATAACTGAAACTTGGTGGGATGATTCACATGACTGGGCAGTTAACTTAGAGGGGTATACATTATTTAGGAGGGACAGGAATAATAAAAGGGGTGGAGGAATTTGCATGTATATTAATCCTGACCTTAAACCTACAATAAGGGAAGATATTTATGATACAAGTGACAATGTAGAGACCCTGTGGGTTGAAATAAAGAGTGGGGGGAAAAATCCTAAAAAAATATTACTAGGAACATGCTACAAGCCTCCCAACATTAGTGACCCGGAGGAAACTCAACTACTTATCCAAATAGGTAAGGCTGCTAATAACAGTGCTGTAATTATGGGAGATTTTAACTACCCTGATATAAACTGGGCCAATGAAACTAGTAATTCAGCTAAGGGGGATAGATTTTTAAATGTTCTCAGGGATAACTTCTTGTCACAATTAATAGAGGAGCCAACTAGGAGTAAAGCTATATTGGATTTAGTGCTATCAAACAATACAGATATAATATCAAACATAGAAGTTAAAGAACATTTGGGTAACAGTGATCATAACATGGTCACATTTGAAATCTCTTTTCATATGCAGTGTTTTAAAGGCTTAACTAAGACTTTTAATTTCAAGAAAGCAAAATTCAACAATTTAAGGAAATCATTAAATAATATAAATTGGGACAATGTATTTTCTAATAAAAATACAGAGGATAAATGGATAATATTTAAAAATTTGTTAAATAAATATACATATCAATACATACCATATGGTTATAAAAATAAAAATAAAAAAACTAAGCCGTTATGGCTAAATAAAAATGTGTTAAGAGAAATTAGGAAAAAACGTAGGGCATTTAAATTATTAAAAGAAAATAGTACAGACTCAGCATACAATATTTATAAGGAATGTAACAAAGCATGCAAAAAAGCAATCAAATTAGCCAAAATTGAAAATGAAAAATTAATTGCCAAGGATTCTAAGTCTAACCCTAAAAGGTTCTTTAAGTACATAAATAGCAAAAAATCTAAGAAGGATAATATAGGTACATGTGTGGAGGGTAGCATGATAAATAATGACAGGGAGAAGGCTGAGGTACTAAACCAGTTTTTTTCTTCAGTATACACAAGAGAGGAACCATTGAATGATACTTTGGAACAGAATAGAACATGCCAGTCCATACCACTAACTGGGTTTTGTTTAGAGGATATCAGGAAAAAACTAAAAAATATTAAGGTAAATAAAACTCCAGGCCCAGATGGAATACACCCAAGGGTGTTAAGTGAACTTAGCACTGTTATAGACAAACCTTTACTCTTAATTTTTCAAGACTCATTATCCTCAGGCATGGTACCCCAGGATTGGCGTAAAGCTGATGTGGTGCCACTCTTCAAAAAGGGAATCAGGGATGATCCAGGAAGCTATAGACCAGTTAGTCTGACATCAATAGTGGGGAAGATATTTGAAGGGATTATAAGGGATTATATTGATGAGCATATTCGTGTAAACAAGATTATGAGATTCTACGAGGAAGTAAGTAAAAATATAGATAAAGGGGAATCAGTTGATGTGATATACTTAGATTTTGCAAAGGCATTTGATACAGTGCACAATACCAAAAGCAAATGAGAGGATCAGTTACAAAAACAAGAACAAAATAGATGTTGCAAAGAAAACTTTTTTCCTTCATGCACCGCAGGAAACCAAAACTGCAGTGTACCCAGAGCAAATGTACATTTCAATCTTATGTAGTAGAGATAATCAGAAAGATACAGTCTCACCTCTGCTGTCTTCCACCCGGGGAGCTTTAAACTTACAGCAGGATCCTTTCCAAGCAGAGCCGGCGTCATATACACCTTTTTCTTGATCTGTATCTCCGTATCTCGTCCACCGCTACCCGGCACTTTTCCAGAGGCACCGTGCTTCCGCGCCCACCAGGGGGCGTGTCCAAGTTACAACGGATAATCCTCCAACCGGATAGCTAAACAGGTACCACGTGCGTCATCACTCTAGACGCCTCCACTCAGTGTCCTCCAATCCTCAGGCTGCCTTTTGTTGCGCCTCTCTATACGGACCAATAATGGGGCTCCACTGGTATCTCAGCGTTCTGTGCTCAGTGTTCAGCGTAGTGGTATTCAGCATATGCTCTGGGGATAATTTGCAGCATATAATGCAGGGACACTAGCGCTCTCAGGGCAAGGAAATCCACCACAAAGAAAGACATAGAGCGCTAGCATATGTAAAACATAACCTTTATTGTGGTTATTTAAAATTAGGACATAGTCAATCAAAAAAGGGACAGAGATGGGATACCTCTGGCTGGCAGGCTTACGCGTTTCGGCAAAGCCGTAATCATAGCATACTATGCCAGCCACAGGTGTGCTTTATATACAAAATTAGAAACAACACCATTGGTTAAAAGGACATGTCATTTAAAACAACAATACGCCCAGAGAGATTTTTGCATTTAACCCCTTATATCTCGGAGGTGAAAGAACAGATCTATCTTATTACATTATGAGTATATGTGGGTATTTTAGAGACATGTATGAGGTTATTCACAATAATTAAATCGTCATTTTGTATATGTGTATATGACGCCGACTCTGCTTGGAAAGGATCCTGCTGTAAGTTTAAAGCTCCCCGGGTGGAAGACAGCAGAGGTGAGACTGTATCTTTCTGATTATCTCTACTACATAAGATTGAAATGTACATTTGCTCTGGGTACACTGCAGTTTTGGTTTCCTGCGGTGCATGAAGGAAAAAAGTTTTCTTTGCAACATCTATTTTGTTCTTGTTTTTGTAACTGATCCTCTCATTTGCTTTTGGTATTGTGTATCTATTAGCGCATCTGGGCAGCGCTCGAGAGGTCAGTTCCTAAACATGCAGGGGGACTCTAATATGGACAATGCTATGGTCTCTCAATATTTTTCACTATTACCGATAGAGACTGGAGGTGAACCGGATACAGAACTGTCCAGAATTTTCTCAACTGACAAAGCTTATTCCTCTTTAGGGGAACTTTTTGATGACATGGAAAAGCTTAAAATCAGAGAAATAAAGCTACAATGGGACATTTGGTCTATGAATAAGTATATTGAGTTGTGTATTGTCCCAAGAGGACTACGAATTAACAAATACCCTACATTTGATACTAATGACTCTGAATTTATAAAAGCTTGGAACATGATATTAACAGAATGTTCTGTGAGATTAATGTTATTGCTCTGTGAATATAAAACAAAAATGCTGTCGTGTGTTAGAGAAAACATATGTGAAATACAAACAGAACTCAATTCCAGAAAAAATGACATAGATTATGGTAGATTTGACATGGTTTTAAAGAATACAATTTTTGAGGTTAAGAAATCAGTGATTGACACTAAGCACAATAAATATATACGCGACCAGACAGACTATGACACAGACTCAGTTTATGTGTGGAACCGGACAAGACGAACTCAAATTCGCAGACAACAGAACCGTAGTAGAGGGAGACGCAATAGGAGGGGTAGGAGACAAACCCAAGTGACCTTTTCCGACACTGAGGCAGAGTCAGGAGATAGTGCTAGTGGGGATGAGACTGCAGCACCGAGAGGTATTCTAAAAAATAGCCAGGTTGAGCCCATAAATGTTCATACAACAACACATATGAATACGATCTCTAATCAGAATAATGGACAAAGGGAGACAGGGAGTAAATATAAAGCCAGTGAACCAGCCAAGGCATTAACAGAACCCAGGGGCGGACAAGCTAAATCCACCAACTCAGATATTGGGCAAGAACATTTGCAACAGGTTTTTTCCTTGCCCCAGAGCAATCCAGACAGAGGGGGAAGGGGCAGAGGCCAACAGAAACCAGGATACAGGTTGAGGGAAACGAGGAATCAAACAAAATACAAATGACATGTGTTATAAACCTTTCAGATACTGTGTTAACAGATGCCCAGATACGTGTGTTAAGTCTTGGTTTGGGCTTTGTACCAACCATGAATTTTAATCTCTTTCATACTATCATTGATGTGAACCGGTTAATCCGAAATGTAACATTAAAGGGTCATTTTTCAGGCAATGATACTTTGTCTATTTGTGAAGGGGAGGGTCCCAGATGGGTCACCACCAATCTAAATACTGATCTAAGTTTTCCCGAATCATGTGACTTGGTTTCACTAAACACCCTCATGCTGGAAAGCGAGGGACTGGAATCCTTGCAAACCACTAGCAAAGCAAGGAGCTTAAAACCTCCCTCTAAATTCTACCCAATACAAAGTAGGGGGAATGTAATTGAAAATTTCTATAAAAGAGTGGAGCGTGATCTTAAGCTTTTGGCTGACACTACTGGTCGAAATACTAAAAATAATTTGAATAGAATTGAAAGGGAAGCGTTGTCCTCCCTGGCTAATAACCATGATCTGGTCATAAAAAATGCAGACAAGGGTGGTTCAGTGGTGGTGATGAATAGGGCGCAATATGTCAATGAGGCAATGCGCCAACTGGATGACAGACAATGCTATTCAGTTCTAACCACGAACCCTACAAGCCGGTTCAAGAGAGAACTTATGCACCTTTTAGATGATGGAATGGAAAATGGCTATATTGACCAGGACACTATGTCATATATATTTGTGGAACATCCGGTCACTCCAGTATTCCATCATCTACCTAAGGTGCATAAGTCCCTCACGGATGTGAAGGGACGACCTATAGTAAGTGGTATAGGGTCTCTCTTTGAACGCTTGTCTCAATGGCTGGACATGATTTTACATCCCTTTGTTGAAGCCCTCCCAAGCTATCTCAGGGACACCAAGCACCTAATGAATCTAATAAAAGATGTTGCATGGGTGGAAGATAATAACCAGTGGGTCACCATAGATGTCACAGCCCTCTATTCTTCCATTCCCCATTCGAAAGGATTGGAGGCCATGTCTTTTTTCCTCAGGGGTTGGTCCTCCCTTACTGAAGGTTTTCAGAAATATGTACTACAAGTGGCTGAGTTCTTGTTAACTCATAACTTTTTTGAATTCGAGGGTGTGTTCTATCTCCAAAGATGTGGGACAGCCATGGGGGCGAAGTTTGCCCCCTCTTACGCCAACCTACTCATGGGTTGGTGGGAGCTGTCCCACGTCTTTGGAGATAAGAACCCCCTCCGTGGTTGCATTACCTTTTACCGCCGCTTTATAGATGATCTAATCCTTATCTGGGAGGGCAGCTCTGATGATTTGGAAAAGTTTCTAGGGAAACTCAATGACAATGACATCGGTCTAAAATTCACAAGTGAAACTCAAAGGGCCAAGATTAACTTTTTGGATGTAGTACTGAGTGGGACTCCTGATGGTCGGATTGAGACAAGCCTATATAGAAAGCCTATATCAGGCAACTCACTACTACATGCAAGAAGCTGCCACCCCAAACATGTGCCGTATGCTATAGCCAAGGGACAACTCATAAGGGCCAAACGGAATTGCTCCGAGGCCAATGAGAGTGCCAACCAAATGATGGAAGTAAGAAAACGCTTATCTCAGAGAGGCTATCCTAGAAAGGCAATAGATAGGGCCCAAAAGGAGGTGGATAGAATGGACAGATGTGATTTGTTAAGGGACAAATCAAACCAGACAAATGGGAAGGCCCAAAAGGGAGTTACATTTGTCACTGAATACAGTGCACAGTATGAGGAAGTATGCAGAATCGTCAAATACCATTTTGGTATGCTAATAGCAGACGATAGACTGACACAATGTGTTAAAGAAGGACTTAGATGCTCATACCGACGAAATAAGAGTTTAGGCAATATATTGTCCCCAACAGTCTTACCGAAGACTATCACTCAGGGGAGTGCCTGGCTCAGTTGTAAAGGCTCCTACAAATGTGGAAGCTCAAGATGTGGAGCATGTGATTATTTAACCATGTCAGAACACTTTACCTCTACTGTAACAGGGAAAACCTATGAGATTAATTTCTGTCTCAACTGCACCTCTACCTTTGTCATCTACTGTGTAACTTGTACGGTGTGTGGAAAACAGTACATCGGGCTCACCACTAGAGATGTTAGAACAAGAATTATTGAACACTTGTCCACTATCAGGAGGGGCAAGGCAACTACCCCTGTGGTGCATCATTTTGCTCAGGTTCATAATAAGGACCTTACATGTTTTTCATGGCAACCAATAGATATGGTTCCTAAACCAAAAAGAGGAGGTGACCGTGGAGTAACTCTATCTAAGAGAGAAATGCTGTGGATCCTAAAAATGGATACTAGGTTACCAAAAGGCCTGAACTCAGAATTCGACCTTATAAACTATTGGGAATAAAAACACCCGATCCCCTCTCTCTTTTTCATAATATCTACAAAATTGTAAGACATTAAGTAACATCATTCAACAATACATTAAATAATACTTAACGCTCCTCATATTTGACTGACACACAACCTGAGATCATTATACTGACACTTTGTTCTTAAGTAATGATAATGCATATATGCACTATGAAACGGATGTATAATTTGACTAGTTTAAATATATTTAAATAGAAGGCCGTTACTATAGGCTATGGATATGACGGGATTAACTGTGACTGTGATCTAAAGGTAGCGAACATAACCAAATAATTATTTATTTAACATCTAAAAATGACGATTTAATTATTGTGAATAACCTCATACATGTCTCTAAAATACCCACATATACTCATAATGTAATAAGATAGATCTGTTCTTTCACCTCCGAGATATAAGGGGTTAAATGCAAAAATCTCTCTGGGCGTATTGTTGTTTTAAATGACATGTCCTTTTAACCAATGGTGTTGTTTCTAATTTTGTATATAAAGCACACCTGTGGCTGGCATAGTATGCTATGATTACGGCTTTGCCGAAACGCGTAAGCCTGCCAGCCAGAGGTATCCCATCTCTGTCCCTTTTTTGATTGACTATGTCCTAATTTTAAATAACCACAATAAAGGTTATGTTTTACATATGCTAGCGCTCTATGTCTTTCTTTGTGGTGGATTTGATACAGTGCCACATGAGAGATTAATGCACACAATTAAGGGACTGGGAATAGCTGAAAATGTTAGCTCATGGATAAATAACTGGATAAAAGATAGGGAGCAACGAGTAGTAGTAAATGGATCATACTCAGATTGGAGAAAGGTAATCAGTGGCTTCCCCCAGGGATCAGTACTGGGCCCTGTTCTTTTTAATATTTTTATAAATGACTTGGAGCAAGGATTAAATAGCGACATCTCTATTTTTGCAGATGATACTAAGTTAAGTAAGGTCATTAGGTCAGAGCAGGACGAACTCTCTTTACAAAGGGATTTGCTAAAATTAGAACTATGGGCAAGTGAATGGAAAATGAGATTTAATACGGAAAAATGTAAGGTTCTACATTTTGGAAGTAAAAATAAGCAGGCTACGTATTTTTTAAATGGGACAAGACTTAGCCAAACACAGGAGGAAAGGGATTTGGGAGTAGTAATAGATAACAAGCTAAAGATGAGTGCACAATGCAGGGCAGCGGCTTCAAAGGCTAATAAGATACTAGCATGTATTAAAAGAGGCATTGATTCAAGGGAGGAAAGCATAATTCTGTCATTATATAAAGCCCTGGTAAGACCTCACCTTGAGTTTGGAGTGCAATTCTGGGGACCGATTGCTAAAAAAAATATTGCAGAACTAGAAAAAGTTCAGAGAAGGGCCACAAAGCTAATAAGGGGATTGGGGAAATTAACCTATGAGGAGAGGCTAGCCAAACTGGGTCTGTTCTCTTTAGAAAAAAGGCGCTTGAGAGGTGACATGATTACTTTATATAAATATATTCAAGGCCCATATACAGAGATGGCAGGAGCTCTTTTTATTCCAAGAAAATTGTTTCTGACAAGAGGTCATAATTTAAGGTTGGAGGAAAGGAGATTTAATCTCCTGCAACGGAAACGTTTTTTCACTGTAAGAGCAATAAAATTGTGGAACTCATTACCAAAGGAGGTAGTGAATGCCAATACCATAGATACATTTAAAAATAGTCTGGATAAATTTATGTATATAAACAAAATTCATGGATATGATTGCTAGTATTAAATGGGTCACATTTTAATGGGGTAATTTAAGCTTAACTGGAGCTTTTTGTAAGTATTTTAGATTTGTATAGGTTGAACTCGATGGACTTCAGTCTTTTTTCAACCTTATCTACTATGTTACTATGTTACTATGTATGTTACTAGTAGGGGAAGTATTCGCTGAATCAGGACACTGCAAAAAGTAGGACATAATATTTGATTTCCCTGATATAAGTTTTGACATTTTATCTTGCTTAGTGTTACGTTTGGATGCCATTATTGGTGGTAGTTGCTTCCAAAATGATCCCATAGCAGCTGAGGTAGGACTATTCGGGGGTATGCTGTTATTTTGACTCAACGTGCAATAGGCAGGCAATAAACCTAAGCTGCTGAAGAGGTAATTTAATACCTGACAATATGTTAAGGGAAAATCATCGCTATTTGCAGAAGAAGGTTTTTTTTTTTTTTTTTTGGGGGGGGGGGGGTTTGTTAGGTTATTTATTAATTTATTTTTCCCCTCTCTAATTTATTTGCTCCCTAATTCTCAGAGGCAATATAAAGAAGGAGATCTAAATTTTTGAGGAGAGTTTGTGGGAGCGTTTGGGCCTATACAGGTTATTCAATGTGGAAACTGCAGGAAGCTGTTAGTGTCTTTTTCTATTACTGAGGCAGATAGGTTGAGAGTAAGATCAGTAAACAAAGAGTAGTGGTAAGGGGAGGTTAGATGTTTGTCTCTAGTGAGATACTGGGGATTAAAGAGGAATGAGAGGTGCTTACTGTCACTTTTTAGGAGGCTCCGCCATTGTGGCAGGCCTAATCACCAGTCTAGATTGCTGGCTGTTGTCCGGCCTTTGCTGGGGGTTGCTGCAGTTGCTGGTGCTGCGTGGTCAGATCATAGAGGAGCCAACAGATGTAGAGTTATATTGAAGGGGCCAATTGTTTTCTATCCGGAGCTCCGTGGTAGGCCCAAATCCCCAGGCTAAATGTATTTTTGGATCCAGTCTGTGATGAGGGGGCCATTTCTTGTTACCAGGTCACTCAATGTTGGATCTGATGGTCTCTGAAGCCTCCCCAGGGTCCGGGTATGTCCCCCAAGGCCTTTACAAGGGGCAATCTCAGCGTCTGAGGCCTGATGTGGCCGTTTTGTGGCTGTCCGTTTTGCGGGTCCCCAGGTACTAAAAATAGAAAAATACCCCTTCTCGATTGCAGATGGGGGATGTAGGAGGGCTACCATATATTTCTATTTGTGGTTTGGATAAGGATGGCCAGGATTCCCAGTTGATAAAGGGCTTTTGTGACAGAGTTCTGGAATTATGCTGCTCTCATGACAGCTACCAGGCTCCGCCCCCCGTGCATTCGTATCTTTTGTTAGGATCTGAATGTGGAAGACGTGGCTAGTCGTGGCATTTGGCTCTTTTCAGAGCTGGATTTCTTCTTGTGAAAGTGTAACACACTAAGATCTGAATTTGGTACAGATCTTGGTGTTGAACTTTCACAAGAAGAAATCTGGCTCCAAAAAGTGCTTAATGCCACGAACAGCCGCCTTCTTCCGCATTCGGATCCTATTGAAGGATCCAAATACACATAGTAATTATAAAATATAAATCTACAAAACAATCTAATAAATTTCCAAGCAGTGCGGGTGATAGAGCACTGCTGAACTTCACAATTTCAAGCCCCCCCGCTCAAAGCAGACTGTCTTTTTCATATTTTAATAGTAACATAATAGAGCTCAGACTAAAATGGCCTAAATGTATAAATAAATTCAGATCTGACTTTGTACAAGATTTACAGACAGATAAATGGGCAGTGAAAACCATTGAAAATGTGTTTATGATGGCAGCTTACTATTAAATGTAAGATTTCCCAGGCTAAAAACACACTCCAGACAAAAAGTGTAGTAAATATGTTAAGTCACATATTGAAACATATGCAATAATAACCAAAATATGAAGAAGAAGAAGAAGAAGAAGAAGAAGAAGAAGAAGAAGAAGAAGAAGAAGAAGAAGAAGAAGAAGAAGAAGAAGAAGAAGAAGAAGAAGAAGAAGAAGAAGAAGAAAAAAAACACTTGTAGCTCAGGTAGCTTAGTTGTATGTGTGCAGGGCTTATATAGAAATTCTGTGTTTGAATAACTTTGGCCAAGTGATAATGACTTGGTTAGGGATAGAGGGTCGACTATTTTGATTAATAAAGCACATTCTAAGGAGAGGGCAGTTATTAGTGGTTGTCCTCAGAGATATATGATATAGGTAGTAGGATGATATCAGAAGAGGTAGATGATGGGATAAAACTGTAAAGTTATGCAATTAGGATGCAAAAATAGAATTTATTCTTACCTGATAAATTCCTTTCTTTTTTGGAAGTGATATTCCACAAAAATCCTTGCTTGTAGGAATTTTTCTCCTGGCCACCATGAGGAGGTAAAGATACCCCACTCCAGAGCTTTAAGGATCTCTCTTACTTCCCTTTCCCTTCCAGTGGTATGTATAGCCGAGGATAAGAGGACGACGTAAGAAAGATAGTAGGGTTAAAGAGGTGCAAGCTAGAACTGCCATTAACCATAAAAAATTAAGCGGGTTCATGGACTATCACTACCAAGAAATAAAGGAATTTATCAGGTAAGAATAAATTATGTTTGATTCTAAGGTGGTGAAAGTCCACAAAATTCCTTACATGTGGGAACTAATAGTGAAGCTGTGGAATGCACAAAGGAAAACAAGCAGGAAAATAATGAAAATACAGGCACCTATTTATCAGGAACAGCCTGTCCTTTCTTCAAAAAACTGCATCCACCGAGGTAAAGATATCAAATTAATAATTAAAAAACTAAACAAACATGCTAAAGAAACAAAGGTGGCCTTCGGACACTTATATTTACCCGAGAACAGGATAAACAAACTAGAGGACTGACAGAAATCCTTTGCAGCCTGCAAATAGAATTTCAGAGCCGTAACCACATCTAGATTATGCAGTAACCCCTCCTTGAACAAATTCATAAGGACGGCACTATAATCTCCTGATTAATGATCTCTGAAGAAACCCCCTTAGGTAGAAAAGTGGATACATTTTGCAAGACAGCCTTGTCCTAATGATAAAGCAAATGTTGTGGAATGTGGATCACAAGAAAGCTGACAATTCAAATACTTTACCTGAGGAAAAACCTAAATGAACACCTAAATAGCAGAAAGACAAGAAAATATCCTATTTATTAAAACTGAAAAAGCTGAAATATCAGCCTTTAGATAGCTGGCAAAAAAGCCCTTTCTAAGACATCCTGATAGAATTGTAAGATTTGAGGATTCCACAGAATGCCATGTATATCACCAGACTGCACACCAAGAGAGATACACTTTCCACACCCTGTGGTAAATCGTCCCAGTGACAAGCATACAAGCCTGAATGAAAATCTCTATTACTGAGACAGACAAATCTCCTTGAGAAAAAAAATTAAGTGTTCAATCTCCAAGCTTACAAATTCAGATAGTGAATAACACAGAAACTTGTACCTGCTTGATCAGAGCAATAACTTTCGGCAGAAGTACCATTGGAGGAAAAAAAATAAACTAGCTGATAGGACCAAGGAACTGCTAGAGCAGCTATCAATTACACTTTGAGGACCTCTCAACCTCGACTCATAACTGAGGAGTTTGTGGTTCAGATGGAACGCCATTAAGTCTATCTCTGGAAGACCCCATTGATGAACCAACTGCTCCAATCTTCAGATTGAGGGACCATACCCCAGAATGCAAAATCTGCATCTCAGTTGCTGATCCCAGGAATGAATTGCTGAAATGGAACACTGATGGGCTTCTGCCCAATTCAGAATGCATGAAACATCTTTCACCGCTACAGAACTGCGGGTACCACCCTGATGAATAATGTAAGCTATTGCCATGATGCTGTTTGACTGAAAGTGACTGAGAGGAAAAGAGGCCAATTCTTGCACAAGGGAACCTTCCAGCTATGACTGCAAAGAAACCAAAGTAGTGTCTCTGTTAGCATAGTCGTAAAATGAACCAAAATCTTGCCCAAGTAAGGTGCCTCCACTAATTCCAGTACTCTGACAACCAAAGCAGAGCTCCCAGAACCTTTGTAAAGACCCTGGGATATGTAGGAAAGCCAAAGGGAAGATAATCTCTGTTGAGTAAGGAAAAACGAAGGAGACTGTGGTGATCCCTGAGAATAGGAATATACAAGTAGGCATCTTTCAAGTCTAGAGGTGTTATAACTGACCCTGAAGCACCAAAGTGAGAATGGATCTGATAGACATCATTTGAAAGAAGGAACCCTCAGGAACTTGTTTAGGGGGTTCAGATTCAATATTGGAATAAAATCCTGCCCCTTGTACTTATGCAGGAACAGGAACAATAACTCTCATATCCTCTAAATCCTGAAAATAGTAAAGGAATGCAGCAAATAGTCCTTGTCTATTTGAGACATGACACAGAATAAACATCTCTTGAGGAGGTCTCGACTGAAAACCTATCCTGTACCCCTGAGAAATTATTTCCATAACTCAGAGATCCTGGATGAAATGAGCCCAGGCCTTTTAAACAAGGCTTAACCTGCCCCTTACCAGCCCAGAATCTGGAACGAGGACCATACCTCTTCATGCAGATTTTGCAGTGAAGTGGACATCTTGTTCTGCTTGAAATTATTCCAGACTGGATTAGGTTTACAGGTGGATATTGAGGAATGGGATTTCATAAAGGGAGAAGATTTCTGATTCCTGGATTTGTGCAAGGAACAAAAACAATTGCCAGATTTGCCCCTCTGTCTAGATTTGAAAAAAATAATTGAGTCCTGGGGAAAAAAACTCCCTTGCCACCCAAGACCGTCGAGATAATAAATCCAGATAGGAACTAAACAAGATCTTCTCCTTGAAAGCCAACATTAAAAGTCTCAACTTCAAAATCATTCCAGCAGACCAAAACTAACCAAAGAGTCCCTCGAGTCAGTACTGCCTAAACCGTATTCTACGCATTAATACAGGCGATCTCAATAATTGCATCACACTAAAATAATGTGCCACCCAAGAAGCTAAAGTGCTCCTGAATATTTGGATATGATATTTCTGAAGCCAAGTCAGATAATGAATCACACCAAAGAAAAGCTGCACCTTCAACACAAGTGATATGGCTTTAAAGCCTTATGCTCCACCAAGCATAAGGTCCTGGAACCCTAGAGACTTTTAAATCTCCTTAAGTAAGGAACGTAAATGTTCCAGCTTGAAATGAAAGGTAGAGTCCTCAGACTCCTTATCTAAATTTCAAGGATAATTCCTCAGGAGACAGCACTTCCTAAGGAAGAGAAAACAAATCCTCAGAGCCAGATACCTGTACTGGCCTGAGAGGAACTTCACCACTAAGTAGATCAAATATTTTTATGTCTACACTTGCTTGTGTGTGACGTAACTGTCAAACTCAGTAATATATTACTTTAAGAGTTTCTTAAAATCAGGTGAAAAATCTGTAACGCCACCCTGAGTAGTAAAGACTGGTGGTGGAAAAACTGAGGGAACATTAGCAGATGTGGACATTTGAAAATGTAAAAGAGAAGTTAAACAAGTACTGCAAGGCTAAGTAAGAGGGTAGAACGTAAGCAATTTGCAAAGTTTACATTTATTTGATCAGAAAACAAAATTTGTGGATCTATCCTCAAAGGAGTCTAAGCCAACAGAGGCAGCCCCAGTCTGCTCCATTATTGAGTCTTGAATTATCACACAATAAACAATGTAACTTAACACAGCTTTAAAGGGACATAAAACCCAATTTGTTTATTTCATCATTCAGATAGATCAAATTTACTACAATCATAGTAACATAGTAACATAGTAGATAAGGTCCATTGAGTTCAACCTATACAAATCTAAAATACTTTCAAAAAGCTCCAGTTAAGCTTAAATAACCCCATTAAAATGTGACCCATTTAATACTAGAAATCATATCCATGAATTTTGTTTATATACAGAAATTTATCCAGACTAAAATTTGACATAAAATTTGTTTTATTTTCTGGATATCCATTGTTGAAATTGATATCTAGGTAGACTCAAGAGCTGCTGATTGGTGGCTGCATATATTTATCTCTTGTCTTTGGCTTTCAGCTAGCTCCCAGTAGTGCATTGCTGATTAATTCACAAAGGATACAGACAGAATGAAGCTAATTAGATAATAGAAGTAAATTGGAAAGGTGTGTAAATGTTTATTGAAATATAAATATAAAAGATACAGACACAAAGAACCACACAGCTTTGTAGATAGATACAGTGGAAGCAACTGAAACAAATCTTCCAATGAGTCTCTGGTATTTGCTGGGGCCCTTAGTGCCCTTGAAGCAAGAGTTCTCTGGAATGGAGTAATGTCCTCATATGACTGAAGACAAATGTCGCCTCCGACCAATCAATCAAGACTATTGTATCTTGCATTTGTTTTGCAATTGTTTTAACCATTTTCTTTCCTTTTGTTTTTGTACAATAATTTCTGAACTAGTAATATAACTTTCACAGTCTGGTTTTCTATAAGAAAGAGGAGAAATGAGGGGGAAGAGGGAATGAGGGGGTCGAGGGGTGGGTTTCATCTCTGGAGGGGATTGGTAAGAAGGAAAAAAAAAAGGTGGGGGACCAAATCTAGGGGGGGGGGGGTATGGGTGGGCCAATAAATCTATAGACTCAATAAAGGTAGGTGGTATTGCTGCCAGTTTTTTTATAAGGTCAAGTTACGTTAGGAGCATGTATCCATGCAAATCCAGTCTCCCCATCTTAAAATAGTGATATCTTTCAAGTTGTAACTGAGGAGATACTAGATTCCTCCAGTCAGGGAGGTTAGGGATGATACCTGTTTTCCAGCGTTTAGGGATCATTGACTTGGCTCCAGAGCGCTTTGTCTTGCAAGCTTTTGAATTTTGGAAGGTCAAGATATAGCAGAAGTGAGGGGGTTGTGCAGATTGAAAGGTTCAGTTTTTTGTTGATCTCAGCAAAGTCCTCCCTCCTAAAGCTCTATATCTTAGGGCAGCTCCACCACACGTGTAACATAGTGCCCACTTCTCCGCAGCCCCTCCAGCACCTTCCCGATGTGTTAGGGTAAATATTTTTAACTCTTTGGGAGGTTAGGTACCATCTGCTTATTTTAATAATAATAATATATTGGGTCTCCTGGGTTCTGGCTGAGATTGAGCATTTTTTTGTGGTGTCAAAAACTTTGCTCCATAGCTTGGGGTCAAATTCTTGCCCTAATTCCTTGTGCCATCCCTGCACACATGAGGGAAGATTATGGAGGCCACTGCGTTGGAGCAGGTCGTAACTATGTGAGATTAAATGGTTTGGCGGAGATGTTTGTGTACAGAGAGTTTCAAAAGGTGTGAGTGATCTAAAGATTGATGTTTTGTGTCTATTGGATGCTATGTATTGTGATATTTGGGCGCAGTGGAACCATGATGTAAAAAGGCAGGGATCCCAGTCTTTAAGTTCCTGTTGTGCTTTTAATTAGTTTTTATTTAATGGTAATGCGTGCTTGACCTGCGCTGCAGGTTTTTGGATGCCTGTGGTTGGATTGTCCCTTATCGGGATTAAAGGAAAAGTGGGCGATGAGATATTGCTTTGAGTGGCAGCAATCTTATCCCATGTTGACATAGTCAATTTTATTAATGAGTAAGATGACAGCAACGTGGGGCGGTGTTTCGGTGGTATCCAGGCTAAAGATCCTACGTTATGATAATGAAGTATGTCTTGTGCGCCAGATTCTGGCACCATTCGGTTATATGCTGTAGTGAGATGGCTTGGCTGTATGAGCGTAAGTTAGGAAGGCCTGCCCCGCCTGTGGACCGAGACCTATACAGCATATGTCTACTTATTCTGGGTTTGATTCCCTGCCAGACATAATCTTCTATTGCTTTCTGGATGTGTTGTATATATGGATTGGCTGGGGCAGGAGAATAGTTTGGAGGATGTACAGGACTCTGGGCAGGATGTTCATTTTGACTATGTTAATTCGACCCAGCCATGAAATATTTGTTTTTTTTCCACATGGACAAATCCGCTATTATTTATTCCTTATTTTTTTTGTAATTGGAGTCGACTATATCCGGCAGGAACGATTTAATGATTATTTCCAGATATTGGAGTTCCTTATGAACTACTTTGACCGGGCAGGTACTCGCTATAAGATTAAAGTGTGCATGGGGCTTGTTAATATTGAGAAGTTCCGATTTAATGCGGTTTAGGTGGAAGTTGGAAACTTTCCCATAATATTCTCTCTCTTCCAGTGCTTCAGGTAAGGAATGAGTAGTGTTTGTTAGGATGAGCAGAATGTCATCCGCGTACATGGCTAATTTATATTCCGTGTTCTAGACTTTTAGGCCTTCAATTATGGGGTTTGCTCTTATTTTACTAGCTAGGTGTTTAATGGACATGGCAAAGAGAAGGGGGGAAAGGGGGCAGCCCTGTCTCGTTCCATTTGCCACGCCAAAGGGATCCGATAAGACCCCATTTATGTAGACTTTGGCATTTGGTAAAGGAGTAAAGTGATGTGAACTACTTTATAAGTGTGGGTCCAAGGTTCATTTTCCTGAGGGTAGAAAGCATAAATGACCAATTAACGCGATCAAACACCTTCTCAGCATCGGTCGAGAGAAGGGAGAGAGGGGTAGCTGTCTCATGGGCATGAGAGATAACTGCAGAACTTTTAGGGTATTGTCCCTCGCCTCTCTGTTTGGGATGAGCCCTACCAGATCGGTGGAAATGAGCTGCGGCAAGAATCTATTAAGTCTATTCGCTATTAATTTAGCTAGAATTTTAATGTCTGAATTAAGCAGAGAGATCGGACAAAATTTTTCAGGTTTTGTGGGGGGTTTACCAGGTTTTGGTAGCACAACTATGTCTGCTTCTAAAATATATACAAGAGTTGCTGCTTGGGTAAAAGAGTGAAAGCTTTATTAAATCAATAAATCCTTATTGCTAACGTGCAGTATACTTTAAATAGAATAAATCATCACAGAATTAGGCCAGTCTGCGATGTCGGAGGGGTAAGACGGATGAGACAAACAGAGGTGAGAGGAATTACCTTGATTTTTTTCAGTGACCGATAGCAGCACGGATACTCACAAGCCAGTGGAACAACCATTTGTCTATAATATGTCTGCTTCTAGCATAGAGCTTGGGAGAGATGCTGTGTCAGGGATAGAGTTAAAGATTTCTAGCAGGCGAGAAGCGAGTATATGAGCAAAACTTTTATAGTATTTAGATCCCAGTCCGTCTGGACCTGGACTCTTGCCCAAGGGCAAATCTTTGATGGTATTGAGTATTTCAGTGAGCATGAAGGGCTCTTCCAGGGAGTTTTTATCCTCCTCTGAGAATGATGGCAAGGTAACCTCCGAGAGGTATTTTTGTATCTGGGGGGACTCCTCCGCACCGCTCCAGGTATCTGCTGATCCTGAGGTGCTTGTGTCCAAATTATATAATGCTTTGAAGTAATCCCTGAAGGTATTTGCTATGATTTTCGTGTCGTTTTGGATGTTATTGTGAGAGTCACTGATTTCATAGACATATGATTTGAGTTTTCTACGGGCTAGGGCTCTAGCAAGCATTCTACCTGCTTTGTCGCTTTGTTTGTAGAATTTTTTTTTTTTCATTAGGAGCGCTTTTCTTTGGTGTTCCTCTTGTAGGTGGCCCAACAGGTCTGCTTAAGCCCCTTCCAGCTCCCCCAAGAAGGCAGCGCTTGTGGGGTTAGATTTGTGCTGTTGTTCAAGGTGTGAGACTAGCGATAATAGGGTTTGAAGTCTTTCTCTTTTAAGCTTAATAAGTTCTCCGCGTAATACACACTTATGTGCTTCCCAAAAGGTTGTTAATGGCAAATCATCTACCGAGTTGAGTCTAGGAGCATTTTGGTAATATCAGCAATAGTGGTGGGATTATTTAGCAGAGTATCAACCAATTTCCACACGTAGGAAGAGATAGGAATGTCTGGCCAGTGAATTGTGCAAGTGACCGGCTCATGATCCGACAATGTTATGTTGTGAATTGTGCTGTCTGAGATGGTCGATAGACCCGATGTATCTATAAAAATGTAGTCTATCCTAGAGTATATGTTGTGTGGGTGTGAGAAGAAAGTATAATTTCTGGCGTTAGGGTGTGTAACACGCCAGACATCATGAACTACCAATTCCTTCAGGAGAGTAACTATCGCTTTGAGAGTTTTGGAAGTAGCGCTGGAGGAGCCGTCGGAGGTGTCCATCAGAGGGTTCAAGGGGACATTGAAGTCTCCCCCAGGAAGAGGACTCCTTTTTGGAGCTCTAGGATTTTGTCAGGGTTTTCCCCTGTTTTGTTTGACATGTGCTGCTGGCAGCCATTTTACTCACCTCTCTGCCTGACTATGGTGCATTGTGGGGGATGCTGCTCATTTCCTGCACTTCCTTTTATGGCCAGACTGGTGTGCATCATCCATGTGAGGCAGGATGCAGTCTCAGAATTGTGATGTCATCACTTATTATTTAAAGGGCCTCTGTTCAGTATGCTTTGCCTTTGCGTTGTCTCAGACCTGTTTGTGAGAGTTCCTGTGTATTACCTGGCTACCTGACGTCCTTCCTGGTTCCTGATCCCTGGCTTGTTCCTGACTCTGCTGTTTTCCTTGTTCCCGATTCCATCTCGTCTGACTATTCGCTTTGGCTTGTGACTCGACTACCAGCTCTGGTTTTGACTCCTGGCTCGTTATTTGACTTGTGGACTTTTTATTATTGTTTGCTATTAATAAAGGTGTGATTATTTTTGCACTTCTCGTCTCAGTCTGATTCCTGGCACCCTGACAGATTTTCGGTGTCATTTTTTAAGAAAGGACGCCTGTGCTGAGTTTGGGAAGTATAGATTGACAAAGGTCACAGGTCTGTTATACAGAGGGCCCAAGACTATGATATAATGTCCCTCAGGATCTCTCTCTCTTTGTGTGGAGCAGAAGGAGGTCTTCACATGAAACAACACACCCACCCCACTCCTCTTGGTTGGGCCAGAGGCAAAGTAAGCCTGTGTATAGTGCTTTTGGAACCATTTAGGTTCAAGGCCATTTTTGAAATGGGTCTCCTGGAGAAAGACCACGTCTCCACCCATCCTCTGGATATCATTTAGCACTATGGATCTTTTGCCTGGGCTATTCAGGCCCTTAACATTTACTGTAATCAACTCTATTCCATGGGGTTGGTTATGGAATTTGCACTGCACCATGGTGCCGGGTAGGGTTAGGAGCAATGGAAAGAGGCAAACGTGCAGAGGCGAGAGTAGGAAGGGGGGGGGGTTCAAGGAATCAATACCAGGGAGGTGTTCTGTAGAGGGGGGGGTAATGGTTAAAAGGGAGGGGCAGGGGTTTATCTTCTCAATGCAGAACAGAAAGGTCTGTAGGGATATATTCCCCTGTAAGACTGTGAAACAACAGTAACAAACTTACAGTTCAATACAGAATATACAATATAACAACAAAGAAGTAAAGTCACTAGGAGTGGTATCCCTAGTCCATTGCCTATGAGGTGTGAACCTTGTTCAGCGATGTGAAAATCCTTAGTCGTCTGTAGATAGGAACTTTAGAGCACACACAACATCCAGATTGTTCCTTATGAGAAGAAGGATTAGGACAATACGAAGGAACAACAATTTCCTGATTACTATTTCTATCAGAAACCACTTTAGGAAGAAAGCCCAACTTAGTAGGAAGAACTGACTTATCCACATGAAAGATAAGGTAAGGCGAATCACACTGCAAAGCCGAGAGTTCCGAGACTCTCAGAGCAGAAGAGATAGCAATAAGAAACAAAACCTTCCAAGATAACAACTTAATATCTATGGAATGCATAGGCTCAAACGGAGCCTGCTGCAAAACTTTAAGAACAAGGTTAAGGCTCCACGGATGAGCAACAGACTTTAACACAGGCCTGATTCTGACCAGGGCTTGACCAAAAAAATTGAACATCTGGCACATCCACCAGACAATTGTGCAACAAAATAGATAATGCAGAAATCTGACCCTTCAGAGTACTGACAATCCCTTCTCCAGTCCTTCCTGGAAAAAAGACAAAATACTAGGAATTCTGACCATACTCCAAGAGTAGCCCTTGGATTCACACCAATAAAGATATTTACGCCATACCTTATGGTAAATCTTACTAGTAACAGGCTTGCGAGTCTGCAGAATGGTCTCAATGAGACTAAATGTTCAATCTCCAAGCAGTCAGCTTCATGGAAATGAGATTTGGATGAAGGAATGGACCCTGTGTGAGAAGGTCCTTCCTTAGAGGCAACATCCAAGGTCGAAGAGATAAAATCTTCACTAGGTCTGCATTCCAGGTCCTGTGAGGCCACGCAGGAGCTATCAGAATTACCAGAGCTTTCTCCTGATTGATACGAGCAATAACTCGAGGAAAGAGAGCAAACGGAGGAAACAGATATGCTTGACTCAAATCCAAAGGAACCACCAGAGCATCTATCAGGGCGGTCTGCGGATCTCTTGACTTTGAGCCGTACCTCGGAAGCTTGGTTGTTCTGCCGAGACAACATCAGATCCAACTCCCCCCCCCCCCCATTTGAGGGTTAACCTGGAGAACACTTCCGGATGGAGAGCCCACTCTCCGGGATGAAAAGTCTGTCTGCTCAGGAATTCTGCTTCCCAGTTGTCCACTCCAGAAATGTGGATGGCAGATAGACAGCAATTGTGAGCTTCCGCCCACTGAATAATCTGAGCCACCTCCTTCATGGCTAAGGAACTCCGAGTTCCTCCTTGATGGTTGATGTAAGCAACTGAGGAGACATTGTCCAACTAGAACCTGATAAACCGGGCTAAGGACAACTGAGGCCAAGCCATCAGAGCATTGAAAATCACTCAACTCCAAGATGTTTATGGGGAGAGCAGACTCCTCCCGAGTCCATTGTCCTTCCGCCATTAGGGAATCCCAGACTACTCCCCAGCAGGCTGGCGTCCGTGGTCACAATCACCTGGGAAGGTCTCGGGAAGCATGTGCCCTGAGACAGATTTTCTCGACAAAGCCACCACAGAAGAGAGTCTCTTGTCGACTGATCTAGATTTATCTTCTGGGAGAGATCCACATGGTCTCCATTTCACTGACTGAGCATGCACAACTGCAGAGCTCTCAAATGGAATTGAGCAAAGGGAATGATGTCCATGGAAGTGACCATCAGACCAATTACCTCTATACATTGAGCCACTGATGGCCGAACAGTAGACTGCAGAGAGAAGCAAGAGGAAAGAATCTTGGATATTCTGGCCTCTGTCAAAAAAAAAATTCATAGATAGGGAATCTATTATGGTCAATAAGAAAACTACCCTTGTTGCTGTAACAAGGGAACTATTTTTCAAATTCACTTACCATCCCACGAAAAGACAACAAGATCTCTGTATGAGAGTTTGCTTGTTGAAAAGATGGTGCCTAAACCAATATGTCGTACAGTTAGGGAGCCACTGCAATTCCCTGAGACCAGATCACTGCCAAGAGAGCCCCCAGAAACTTTGAGAAAATTCTGGGAGCTGTGGCAAGGCCAAACAGAAGAGCCACAAACTGAAAGTGTTTGTCTAGAAAAGTGAATCTCAGAAATTTGTGATGATCCCTGTGGATGGTAACATGAAGATATGCGTCCTTCAGATCTATGGTCATCATGAAGTGACCCTCTTGGACCAAGGGAACAATGGAACAAATAGTTTCCATTTTAAAGTACGGAACTCTGAGAAATTTGTTTAGACACTTCAGGTCTAGAATAGAACGGAAAGTTCCCTCTTTTTTAGGAACCATGAATAGATTTGAATAGAAACCTAGGCCCTGTTCCTCTACGAAAACTGGAACTATCACTCCCAGGGAGAAAATATCCTGAACACATTTCAAGATTGCCTCTCTTTTTATCTGGTCTGCAGAAAATTTTGAGAAGAGGAATCTGCCCCTGGGATGAAAGGTCTTGAATTTTAATCTGTAACCCTGAGATAATATGTCCACAGGCCAGGGATCTGGAACATCTCGTATCCAAGCTTAATAAAATTGATAAAGTCTGCCCCCCACTTGATTCAAACCCAGATCGGCGGCAAACACTTCATGCTGACTTAGACTCAGCTGCGGGTCTCTTTGATTGTTTTGATTGCTCCTCTGAAGTTACAAAAGGAACGAAAAATATTCTGGCATCCTTTAGATCTATTCTTCTTTTTTTGCGGTAGAAAAGATCCTTTTCCACCCGTTATATCAGAAATTATTTCTGCCAGACCAGGTCCAAACAAGGTCTTACCCTTGTAAGAAATCTCCAAAAGCTTGACCTTAGAGGAAACATCAGCTGACCATTCTTTCAGCCACAATGCCCTGTGGGCTAACAAAGAGAAACCAGATATCATGGCTCCCAGTCTAATAACCTTCATGATAGCATCAGAAATAAAGGAATTGGCTAACTTAAGAGCCTTAATCCTGTCTTGGATCTCATCCAAGAAAGTCTCTACCTGAAGAGAATCAGACAAGGCATCAAACCAATGCTGCACTTGTCAAAGTGGCAATACACACTGCAGGTTGCCATTGTCGACCTTGATGAACATACATCTTCTTCAAATAAGCCTCCAGCTCTTTGTCCATTGGGTCCTTTAAGGAGCAGCTATCCTCAATAGGAATAGTAGTTCTCTTAGCAAGAGTAAAAATGGCCCCTTCTACCTTAGGCACAAGTGTGCCATGAATCCTTAATGGAGTCAGCGACAGGAAACATCTTCTTAAAAAGAGGAGACTGGGAAAGGGGTACCCCTTGCTTCTTCCATTCCTATGTAATGATATCCGAAGCACGATCTGGAACAGGAAACACCTCTGCAGAGGAAGGAATATCAAAGTAACTATTTAGTTTACTAGCTTTCTTAGGATTTACGACGGCAGGAGTATCAGAGTCGTCCAAAGTAGTCAAAACCTCCTTTAACAGTACATGGAGGTGTTCAAGCTTAAATCTGAAGGATACAACTTCAGCATCAGAGGAAGCCATTACACTGTCCGAATCTGAGATTTCACCCTCAGAGGCTACCGATGTATCTTCCTCATCAGATTCATGAGGAAGGGCAACTTGGGTAGCCAGAGCTGGAGCAGAAACCTTACTATCTGAATCTCTAATTTTCCTCTTGCGATTTCCCCTTAACACAGGAAAAGCAGCTAAAGCCACAGAAACTGCTGAAGATACATGGGCTGCAATTTCTGCTTGCAAATAAACTCCCCCAGGAAATTGAGAAGAACTGCAGGGCACTGCATGTGACGCCATTGAGGCTTAGGACGTTACAGGAGAAAGCTGTGGCATTGCCTGAACAGCATCACCAAAAAAAACAGAATTTATGCTTACCTGATAAATTTCTTTCTCTTACGGTGTATCCGGTCCACGGCTTCATCCTTACTTGTGGGATATTCTCATTCCCTACAGGAAGTGGCAAAGAGAGCACACAGCAGAGCTGTCCATATAGCTCCCCTCAGGCTCCGCCCCCCAGTCATTCGACCGACGGTTAGGAGAAAAAGGAGAACCATAGGGTGCAGTGGTGACTGTAGTTTTACAAAAATAAATTTAAACCTGACCTAATTGCCAGGGCGGGCCGTGGACCGGATACACCGTAAGAGAAAGAAATTTATCAGGTAAGCATAAATTCTGTTTTCTCTTACAATGGTGTATCCGGTCCACGGCTTCATCCTTACTTGTGGGAACCAATACCAAAGCAATAGGACACGGATGAAGGGAGGGAACAAGTCAGGTAACCTAAACGGAAGGCACCACTGCTTGTAAAACCTTTCTCCCAAAAATTGCCTCAGAAGAAGCAAAAGTATCGAATTTGTAAAATTTGGCAAATGTATGCAGAGAAGACCAAGTCGCTGCCTTACAAATCTGTTCAACAGAAGCCTCATTCTTGAAAGCCCATGTGGAAGCCACAGCTCTAGTGGAATGAGCTTTAATTCGTTCAGGAGGCTGCCTTCCAGCAGTCTCATAAGCCGATCGGATGATGCTTTTCAGCAGAAAGAAAGAGAGGTAGCAGTCGCTTTTTGACCTCTCCTCTTGCCAGAATAGACAACAAACAAGGATGATGTTTGTCTGAAGTCTTTTGTCGCTATTAGATAAAATTTTAAAGCACGAACCACATCAAGATTGTGTAACAGACGTTCCTTCTTAGAAACTGGATTAGGACACAAAGAAGGAACAACTATTTCCTGGTTAATATTCTTATTGGAAACCACCTTTGGAAGGAAACCAGGTTTGGTACGCAAAACAATCTTATCTGTATGGAACACCAGATAGGGTGAATTACACTGCAAAGCAGACAATTCAGAAACTCTTCGAGCAGAAGAAATAGCTACCAAAAACCAAAACTTTCCAAGATAGTAACTTAATATCAATGGAATGTAGAGGTTCAAACGGAACCCCTTGAAGAACTGAAATAACTAAATTTAGACTCCATGGAGGAGCCGCAGGTCTGTAGACAGGCTTGATTCTAACTAGGGCCTGTACAAACGCCTGAACATCTGGCACAGCTGCCAGACGCTTGTGTAACAGACTAGACAGAGCAGATATCTGTCCTTTTAAGGAACTAGCTGACAGCCCTTTCTCCAATCCTTCTTGGAGAAAAGACAATATCCTTGGAATCCTAACTTTACTCCACGAGTAACCCTTGGATTCGCACAAAGATATTTTCGCCATATCTTATGGTAAATTTTCCTAGTAACAGGCTTTCTAGCCTGGATCAGAGTATCTATAACTGATTCAGAGAAACCACGCTTAGCTAGAATTAAGCGTTCAATCTCCAAGCAGTCAGTTGCAGAGAAACTAGGTTTGGATGCTTGAATGGACCTTGGATTAGAAGGTCCTGCCTCAAAGGTAGCTTCCATGGTGGAGCCGATGACATATCCACCAGGTCTGCATACCAAGTCCTGCGTGGCCACGCAGGTGCTATCAGAATTACCGAAGCTTTCTCCTGTTTGATTCTGGCTACTAGCCGAGGGAGAAGAGGAAACGGTGGAAAGACATAAGCCAGATTGAATGACCAAGGTGCCACTAAAGCATCTATCAATGTCGCCTTGGGATCCCTGGACCTGGACTCGTAACGGGGAACTATGGAGTTCTGGTGAGACGCCATCAGATCCAGTTCTGGAATGCCCCATAGTTGGGTTAGTTGAGCAAAAACCTCCGGGTGGAGTTCCCACTCCCCCGGATGGAAAGTCTGACGACTCAGATAATCCGCCTCCCAGTTGTCTACTCCTGGGATGTGAATTGCAGATAGATGGCAGGAGTGATCCTCCGCCCATTTGATGATCTTGGATACCTCCCTCATCGCCAGGGAACTCTTTGTTCCTCCCTGATGATTGATGTACGCTACAGTCGTGATGTTGTCCAACTGAAATCTGATGAATTTGGCCTCCGCTAGCTGAGGCCAGGCCTGGAGCGCATTGAATATCGCTCTTAGTTCCAAAATGTTTATCGGGAGAAGAGATTCTTCCCGAGACCATAGACCCTGAGCTTTCAGGGAGTCCCAGACCGCGACCCAGCCTAAGAGACTGGCGTCGGTTGTGACAATGATCCACTCCGGTCTGCGGAAACTCATTCCTTGAGACAGGTGATCCTGAGACAACCACCAGAGGAGCGAGTCTCTGGTTTTCTGGTCCAATTGTATCTGGGGAGACAAATCTGCATAATCCCCATTCCACTGTTTGAGCATGCACAGTTGCAGTGGTCTTAAATGAATTCGGGCAAAAGGGACTATGTCCATTGCCACAACCATTAGACCTATTACCTCCATGCACTGAGCCACAGAAGGCTGAGGAATGGCATGAAGAACTCGACAAGTATTCGAAAGTTTTGACTTCCTGACCTCCGTCAGTAAGATTTTAATTTCTACCGAGTCTATTATTGTTCCCAGGAAGGGAACCCTTGTGAACGGGTACAGAAAACTTTTTTCTACGTTCACCTTCCACCTGTGAGACCTTAGAAAGGCCAGAACAATGTCCGTATGAGCTTTTGCTCTGTGAAAAGACGACGCTTGTATTAGGATATCGTCTAGGTAAGGTGCTACTGCAATGCCCCGCGGTCTTAGTACCGCTAGAAGGGACCCTAGCACCTTTGTGAAGATTCTGGGGGCAGTGGCCAACCCGAAGGGAAGAGCCACGAACTGGTAATGATTGTCCAGAAAGGCGAATCTTAGGAACTGATGGTGAACTTTGATGATGGAACTCTGAGGAATTTGTTTAGGATTTTTAAGTCCAGAATTGGCCTGAAAGTTCCTTCCTTTTTGGGAACTACAAACAGATTTGAGTAAAAACCCAGTCCTCGTTCTGCTGTTGGGACTGGGTGTATCACTCCCATTTTTAGAAGGTCTTCTACGCAACGTAAGAATGCCTGTCTCTTTGTCTGGTCTAAAGACAAGCGAGAAATGTGGAACCTTCCCCTTGGTACCCCTGAGTGACAATTTCTAACGCCCAGGGATCCGGAAAATCTCTTGCCCAGGCCTGAGCAAAGAGAGAGAGTCTGCCCCCTACTAGATCCGGTCCCGGATCGGGGGCTACCCTTTCATGCTGTCTTGGTAGCAGCAGCAGGCTTCTTGGCCTGTTTACCCTTGTTCCAGCCTTGCAGGGGATCCCATGCTGGTTTGGACTGGGAAGCGTTACCCTCTTGCTCAGTGGCTGTAGAGGTAGAAGCAGGTCCGTTCCTGAAATTGCGAAAGGAACGAAAATTAGACTTGTTTTTAGCTTTGAAAGGTCTATCTTGTGGAAGGGCATGGCCCTTTCCCCCAGTGATATCTGAAATAATCTCTTTCAACTCTGGCCCGAATAGGGTCTTACCCTTGAAAGGAATATTAAGCAATTTTGTTTTGGATGACACATCCGCCGACCAAGATTTTAGCCAAAGCGCTCTGTGCGCCACAATTGCAAAACCAGAATTTTTCGCCGCTAATTTAGCTAACTGAAAAGCGGCATCTGTAATGAAAGAATTAGCCAACTTCAGGGCGTGAATTCTGTCCATGACCTCATCATAAGAGGTCTCCTTCTGCAGTGAATTTTCTAGTTCCTCAAACCAAAAAGCCGCTGCAGTGGTTACAGGAACAATGCAAGAAATTGGTTGAAGAAGAAAACCTTGTTGAACAAATATTTTCTTAAGCAACCCTTCCAATTTTTTATCCATAGTATCTTTGAAAGCGCAACTGTCTTCTATTGGAATAGTCGTGCGCTTAGCTAGTGTTGAAACTGCCCCCTCTACCTTAGGGACCGTCTGCCACACGTCCCTTCTGGGGTCAATAATGGGGAAAATTTTCTTAAATATAGGGGGGACACAAAAGGTACGCCTGGTCTCTCCCGCTCCCTAGTCACGATATCCGCCACCCTCTTGGGTATCGGAAACGCGTCTGTGTGTACCGGGACCTCTAAGAATTTGTCCATTTTACACAATTTTTCTGGGACCACCAAGGGGTCACAATCATCAAGTGTAGCCAGGACCTCCTTAAGCAGGGCGCGGCGGTGTTCTAGCTTAAATTTAAATGCTATGGTATCTGGCTCTGCCTGTTGAGAAAATTTTCCTGTGTCAGAAATTTCTCCCTTAGACAGGCCCTCCCTCACCGCCAAGTCAGATTGTTGTGAGGGCACTACAGATAAATTATCCGCTGCGTCTGATTGCTCATTTTCTGCATTTAAAACAGAGCTATCGCGCTTTCTTGGAAATGCAGGCAGTTTGGATAAAAATGCTGCAAGAGAATTATCCATTACTGCCGCAAATTTTTGCAAATTAACAGGGATCGATGCGCTAGAGGTACTGGGCATCGCTTGCGCGGGCATAACTGGTGTCGACACAGAAGGAGAAGATAGAGTACTATCCACACTACCTTCAGCTAAAGATACATCTTGGGCTACATTTTTAAGTGTCACTGTATGGTCCTTAAACTGCTTGGACGCTATAGCACACTTCAAACATAAATTCAATGGGGGTACCGCCATGGCTTTTAAACATATTGAACAAAGGCTATCTGAAGGCTCAGACATGTTTGACAGACTTAGACAGCACAATAATGCAAGAAAAAATAATTTTTGAAAAAACTTTACTGTGTCTTTAAATAATAAAAGTGCACACTTTATTATCAAAATATCAAATAACCATCAAATAAACATCCGATCTTAATGAAATTTTCACCACATTATCCTAATGCTTTGAAAAGATTGCACACAAATTATCAGATCAATTAACCCCTTAATGCCCAAACCGGAGCTAAAAACAATAGTTAACTGGTTAAACGCACTACAGCACAATGCCACAGCCTCTGCTATGGCTTTTACCTTCCTTAGGGATTATTTGAAGGAGAAATAAGCCTGTCTGAAGTCCCTCTGAGGTCTCTGGGCTCCACACGTGAAGCTGCATGAACCGTTTAGTCAGAAAACAACTGCGCAATTGAGGCGCGAAAATGAAGCCCCCTCCCTCTTCATTACAGAGTGCTGGGGCCTTTGAGGAAGATTAGGAGTCTAATCAAATGCCAGGTGAATAAAAAAAACCATAAGCGTTTTATAAGTCACAAAAAACACTATATCCATCTTAAATCATGCTAATAATCAATCGATTAAGCCCAAAATAGTGTCAACCAGAAATTAAGCCCTTAATTTAAGCCATCATTTTATACAGAGTCTAAGAAAAATGGCTTACCTTTTTCTTCTAGCATTACTGGGTCTTGTTAGAAAAATGACTGATCATACCTGAAGCAGTTAAGCCTGCAAACTGTTCCCCCCAACTGAAGTTCTCCTGTATTCAACAGTCCTGCGTGGGAACAGCAATGGATTTTAGTTACTGGTGCTAAAATCATATTCCTCTCAGCAGAAATCTTCATCTCTTTCTGCTACAGAGTAAAATAGTACAAATCGGCACTATTTTAAAATAACAAACTTTTGATAGAAGAAATAAAAACTACAAATCTAACACCACAAACTCTTTACCCTCCCGTGGAGATGCTACTTGTTAGAGCGGCAAAGAGAATGACAGGGGGGGAGGAGCCTGAGGGGAGCTATATGGACAGCTCTGCTGTGTGCTCTCTTTGCCACTTCCTGTAGGGATTGAGAATATCCCACAAGTAAGGATGAAGCCGTGGACCGGATACACCAATGTAAGAAAAATATTTTTTTTATTTACACTGCAATGTCTTCTTAACACATGCAGAACACAATTGCATAGGAGAAGCAATTTGGGCTTCTAAACACAAAAGACACAAATTCATCAGAACAGACTCCTGCTCTGTATCAGACATGGCCAAAAACAAACAAACAAAAAAAACTATAATATTACTTTAAGGGAATTTTGCTATTAATGCAAACTAAATAGGCTTGTTTAAATTTTATATGAACCACAAGATTATCTGTCCTTCAGCCTAGTTTATTAGTTCCCACAAAATTAAGCATCTGCATTTTTTTTTTATTAAGGCAGGGAAGACACGCTCAAAAAAACCATCTGGAAACCTCCACACCTCAGCTTTGACTGAGGCACCTACCTGCCGAGCGTAAGCCAAGAGAAAAAAAACATAATTTATGTAAGAACTTACCTGATAAATTCATTTCTTTCATATTAGCAAGAGTCCATGAGCTAGTGACGTATGGGATATACATTCCTACCAGGAGGGGCAAAGTTTCCCAAACCTCAAAATGCCTATAAATACACCCCTCACCACACCCACAATTCAGTTTAACGAATAGCCAAGAAGTGGGGTGATAAGAAAAAAAGTGCGAAAGCATATAAAATAAGGAATTGGAATAATTGTGCTTTATACAAAATCATAACCACCACAAAAAAAGGGCGGGCCTCATGGACTCTTGCTAATATGAAAGAAATGAATTTATCAGGTAAGTTCTTACATAAATTATGTTTTCTTTCATGTAATTAGCAAGAGTCCATGAGCTAGTGACGTATGGGATAATGACTACCCAAGAAGTGGATCTTTCCACACAAGAGTCACTAGAGAGGGAGGGATAAAATAAAGACAGCCAATTCCTGCTGAAAAATCCACACCCAAAATAAAGTTTAACGAAAAACATAAGCAGAAGATTCAAACTGAAACCGCTGCCTGAAGTACTTTTCTACCAAAGACTGCTTCAGAAGAAGAAAATACATCAAAATGGTAGAATTTAGTAAAAGTATGCAAAGAGGACCAAGTAGCTGCTTTGCAGATCTGGTCAACCGAAGCTTCATTCCTAAACGCCCAGGAAGTAGAAACTGACCTAGTAGAATGAGCTGTAATTCTCTGAGGCGGAGTCTTACCCGACTCAACATAAGCAAGATGAATTAAAGATTTCAACCAAGATGCCAAAGAAATGGCAGAAGCTTTCTGGCCTTTTCTAGAACCGGAAAAGATAACAAATAGACTAGAAGTCTTACGAAAAGATTTCGTAGCTTCAACATAATATTTCAAAGCTCTAACAACATCCAAAGAATGCAACGATTTCTCCTTAGAATTCTTAGGATTAGGACATAATGAAGGAACCACAATTTCTCTACTAATGTTGTTGGAATTCACAACTTTAGGTAAAAATTCAAAAGAAGTTCGCAACACCGCCTTATCCTGATGAAAAATCAGAAAAGGAGACTCACAAGAAAGAGCAGATAATTCAGAAACTCTTCTGGCAGAAGAGATGGCCAAAAGGAACAAAACTTTCCAAGAAAGTAATTTAATGTCCAATGAATGCATAGGTTCAAACGGATGAGCTTGAAGAGCTCCCAGAACCAAATTCAAACTCCAAGGAGGAGAAATTGACTTAATGACAGGTTTTATACGAACCAAATCTTGTACAAAACAATGAATATCAGGAAGAATAGCAATCTTTCTGTGAAAAAGAACAGAAAGAGCAGAGATTTGTCCTTTCAAAGAACTTGCGGACAAACCCTTATCTAAACCATCCTGAAGGAACTGTAAAATTCTCGGTATTCTAAAAGAATGCCAGGAAAAATGATGAGAAAGACACCAAGAAATATAAGTCTTCCAGACTCTATAATATATCTCTCGAGATACAGATTTACGAGCCTGTAACATAGTATTAATCACAGAGTCAGAGAAACCTCTTTGACCAAGAATCAAGCGTTCAATCTCCATACCTTTAAATTTAAGGATTTCAGATCCTGATGGAAAAAAGGACCTTGTGACAGAAGGTCTGGTCTTAACGGAAGAGTCCACGGTTGGCAAGAGGCCATCCGGACAAGATCCGCATACCAAAACCTGTGAGGCCATGCCGGAGCTACCAGGAGAACAAACGAGCATTCCTTCAGAATCTTGGAGATTACTCTTGGAAGAAGAACTAGAGGCGGAAAGATATAGGCAGGATGATACTTCCAGGGAAGTGATAATGCATCCACTGCCTCCGCCTGAGGATCCCGGGATCTGGACAGATACCTGGGAAGTTTCTTGTTTAGATGGGACGCCATCAGATCTATTTCTGGAAGTTCCCACATTTGAACAATCTGAAGAAATACCTCTGGGTGAAGAGACCATTCGCCCGGATGCAACGTTTGGCGACTGAGATAATCCGCTTCCCAATTGTCTACACCTGGAATATGAACCGCAGAGATTAGACAGGAGCTGGATTCCGCCCAAACCAAAATTCGAGATACTTCTTTCATAGCCAGAGGACTGTGAGTCCCTCCTTGATGATTGATGTATGCCACAGTTGTGACATTGTCTGTCTGAAAACAAATGAACGATTCTCTCTTCAGAAGAGGCCAAAACTGAAGAGCTCTGAAAATTGCCCGGAGTTCCAAAATATTGATCGGTAATCTCACCTCCTGAGATTCCCAAACTCCTTGTGCCGTCAGAGATCCCCACACAGCTCCCCAACCTGTGAGACTTGCATCTGTTGAAATTACAGTCCAGGTCGGAAGCACAAAAGAAGCCCCCTGAATTAAACGATGGTGATCTGTCCACCATGTTAGAGAGTGTCGAACAATCGGTTTTAAAGATATTAATTGAGATATCTTCGTGTAATCCTTGCACCATTGCTTCAGCATACAGAGCTGAAGAGGTCGCATGTGAAAACGAGCAAAGGGGATTGCGTTCGATGCAGCAGTCATAAGACCTAGAATTTCCATGCATAAGGCTACCGAAGGGAATGATTGTGACTGAAGGTTTCGACAAGCTATAATCAATTTTAAACGTCTCTTGTCTGTTAAAGACAGAGTCATGGACACTGAATCCATCTGGAAACCCAGAAAGGTTACCTTTGTCTGAGGAATCAAAGAACTTTTTGGTAAATTGATCCTCCAACCATGATCTTGAAGAAACAACACAAGTCGATTCGTATGAGATTCTGCTAAATGTAAAGACTGAGCAAGTACCAAGATATCGTCCAAATAAGGAAATACCACAATACCCTGTTCTCTGATTACAGACAGCAGGGCACTGAGAACCTTTGTAAAAATTCTTGGAGCTGTAGCTAGGCCAAACGGCAGAGCCACAAACTGGTAATGCTTGTCTAGGAAAGAGAATCTCAGAAACTGATAGTGATCTGGATGAATCGGAATATGCAGATATGCATCCTGTAAATCTATTGTGGACATATAATTCCCTTGCTGAACAAAAGGTAAGATAGTCCTTACAGTTACCATCTTGAATGTTGGTATCCTTACATAACGATTCAATATTTTTAGATCCAGAACTGGTCTGAAGGAATTCTCCTTCTTTGGTACAATGAAGAGATTTGAATAAAACCCCATCCCCTGTTCCGAAACTGGAACTGGCATAATTACTCCAGTCAACTCTAGATCTGAAACACATTTCAGAAATGCTTGAGCTTTTACTGGATTTACTGGGACACGGGAAAGAAAAAATCTCTTTGCAGGAGGTCTCAACTTGAAACAAATTCTGTACCCTTCTGAAACAATGCTCTGAATCCAAAGATTGTGAACAGAATTGACCCAAATTTCTTTGAAAAAACGTAACCTGCCCCCTACCAGCTGAGCTGGAATGAGGGCCGCACCTTCATGTGGACTTAGAAGCAGGCTTTGCCTTTCTAGCTGGCTTGGATTTATTCCAGACTGGAGATGGTCTCCAAACTGAAACTGCTCCTGAGGATGAAGGATCAGGCTTTTGTTCTTTGTTGAAACGAAAGGAACGAAAACGATTATTAGCGCTGTTTTTACCTTTAGATTTTTTATCCTGTGGTAAAAAAGTTCCTTTCCCACCAGTAACAGTTAAAATAATGGAATCCAACTGAGAACCAAATAATTTGTTACCCTGGAAAGAAATGGAAAGTAAAGTTGATTTAGAAGCCATATCAGCATTCCAAGTTTTAAGCCATAAAGCTCTTCTAGATAAAATAGCTAGAGACATAAACCTGACATCAACTCTGATAATATCAAAAATGGCATCACAGATAAAATTATTAGCATGTTGAAGAAGAATAATAATATCATGAGAATCACGATGTGTTACTTGTTGCGCTAAAGTTTCCAACCAAAAAGTTGAAGCTGCAGCAACATCAGCCAAAGATATAGCAGGTCTAAGAAGATTACCTGAACACAGATAAGCTTTTCTTAGAAAGGACTCCATTTTCCTATCTAGAGGATCCTTAAACGAAGTACCATCTGACGTAGGAATAGTAGTACGTTTAGCAAGGGTAGAAATAGCCCCATCAACTTTAGGGATCTTGTCCCAAAATTCTAATCTGTCAGGCGGCACAGGATATAATTGCTTAAAACGTTTAGAAGGAGTAAATGAATTACCCAAATTATCCCATTCTTTGGAAATTACTGCAGAAATAGCATCAGGGACAGGAAAAACTTCTGGAATAACTACAGGAGTTTTAAAAACCTTATTTAAACGTTTAGATTTAGTATCAAGAGGACCAGAATCCTCTATTTCTAAAGCAATTAGGACTTCTTTAAGTAAAGAACGAATAAATTCCATTTTAAATAAATATGAAGATTTATCAGCATCAACCTCTGAGACAGAATCCTCTGAACCAGAGGAATCATCAGAATCAGAATGATGATGTTCAGTTAAAAATTCATCTGTAGGGAGAGAAGTTTTAAAAGATTTTTTATGTTTACTAGAAGGAGAAATAACAGACATAGCCTTCTTTATGGATTCAGAAACAAAATCTCTTATATTATCAGGAACATTCTGCACCTTAGATGTTGAAGGAACTGCAACAGGCAATGGTACTTTACTAAAGGAAATATTATCTGCTTTAACAAGTTTGTCATGACAATCAATACAAACAACAGCTGGAGAAATAGCTACCAAAAGTTTACAGCAGATACACTTAGCTTTGGTAGATTCAGCACTTGACAGCGATTTTCCTGTAGTATCTTCTGACTCAGATGCAACGTGAGACATCTTGCAATATGTAAGAGAAAAAACAACATATATATAAAGCAAAATTGATCAAATTCCTTAAATGACAGTTTCAGGAATGGGAAAAAATGCCAAAGAACAAGCTTCTAGCAACCAGAAGCAATAAAAAATGAGACTGAAATAATGTGGAGACAAGAGTGACGCCCATATTTTTTTGCGCCAAATAAGACGCCCACATTATTTGGCGCCTAAATGCTTTTTGGCGCCAAAAATGACGCCACATCCGGAACGCCGACATTTTTGGCGCAAAATAACGTCAAAAAGTGACGCAACTTCCGGCGACACGTATGACGCCGGAAACGGAAAACATAATTTATGCTTACCTGATAAATTCCTTTCTTCTGTTGTGTGATCAGTCCACGGGTCATCATTACTTCTGGGATATAACTCCTCCCCAACAGGAAATGCAAGAGGATTCACCCAGCAGAGCTGCATATAGCTCCTCCCCTCTACGTCACTCCCAGTCATTCGACCAAGAATCAACGAGAAAGGAGAAACCAAGGGTGAAGTGGTGACTGGAGTATAATTTAAAAGATATTTACCTGCCTTAAAACAGGGCGGGCCGTGGACTGATCACACAACAGAAGAAAGGAATTTATCAGGTAAGCATAAATTATGTTTTCTTCTGTTATGTGTGATCAGTCCACGGGTCATCATTACTTCTGGGATACCAATACCAAAGCAAAAGTACACGGATGACGGGAGGGATAGGCAGGCTCATTATACAGAAGGAACCACTGCCTGAAGAACCTTTCTCCCAAAAATAGCCTCCGAAGAAGCAAAAGTGTCAAATTTGTAAAATTTGGAAAAAGTATGAAGCGAAGACCAAGTTGCAGCCTTGCAAATCTGTTCAACAGAGGCCTCATTCTTAAAGGCCCAAGTGGAAGCCACAGCTCTAGTAGAATGAGCTGTAATTCTTTCAGGAGGTTGCTGTCCAGCAGTCTCATAGGCTAAACGAATTATGCTACGAAGCCAGAAGGAGAGAGAGGTAGCCGAAGCCTTATGACCTCTCCTCTGACCAGAATACACGACAAACAGGGAAGACGTTTGTCGAAAATCCTTAGTTGCCTGCAAGTAGAACTTGAGGGCACGAACTACATCCAGATTGTGTAGAAGACGTTCCTTCTTTGAAGAAGGATTTGGACACAAGGATGGAACAACAATCTCTTGATTGATATTCCTGTTAGTGACTACCTTAGGTAAGAACCCAGGTTTAGTACGCAGAACTACCTTGTCTGAGTGAAAAATCAGATAAGGAGAATCACAATGTAAGGCTGATAACTCAGAGACTCTTCGAGCCGAGGAAATAGCCATTAAAAACAGAACTTTCCAAGATAACAATTTTATATCAATGGAATGAAGGGGTTCAAACGGAACACCCTGTAAAACGTTAAGAACTAAGTTTAAACTCCATGGCGGAGCAACAGTTTTAAACACAGGCTTGATCCTAGCTAAAGCCTGACAAAAGGCCTGGACGTCTGGATTTTCTGACAGACGCCTGTGTAACAAGATGGACAGAGCTGAGATCTGTCCCTTTAATGAGCTAGCCGATAAACCCTTTTCTAAACCTTCTTGTAGAAAGGACAATATCCTAGGAATCCTAACCTTACTCCAGGAGTAACCTTTGGATTCGCACCAGTATAGGTATTTACGCCATATCTTATGGTAAATCCTTCTGGTAACAGGCTTCCTAGCCTGTATCAGGGTATCAATAACCGACTCAGAAAAACCACGTTTTGATAAAATCAAGCGTTCAATTTCCAAGCAGTCAGCTTCAGAGAAGTTAGATTTTGATGTTTGAATGGACCCTGTATCAGAAGGTCCTGTCTTAGAGGTAGAGACCAAGGCGGACAGGATGACATGTCCACTAGATCTGCATACCAAGTCCTGCGTGGCCATGCAGGCGCTATTAGAATCACTGATGCTCTCTCCTGTTTGATTTTGGCAATCAATCGAGGAAGCAGCGGGAAGGGTGGAAACACATAAGCCATCCCGAAGTTCCAAGGTGCTGTCAAGGCATCTATCAGAACCGCTCCCGGATCCCTGGATCTGGACCCGTAGCGAGGAAGTTTGGCGTTCTGGCGAGACGCCATGAGATCTATCTCTGGTTTGCCCCAACGTCGAAGTATTTGGGCAAAGACCTCCGAATGAAGTTCCCACTCCCCCGGATGAAAAGTCTGGCGACTCAAGAAATCCGCCTCCCAGTTCTCCACTCCCGGGATGTGGATTGCTGACAGGTGGCAAGAGTGAGACTCTGCCCAGCGAATTATCTTTGATACTTCCATCATTGCTAGGGAGCTTCTTGTCCCTCCTTGATGGTTGATGTAAGCTACAGTCGTGATGTTGTCCGACTGAAACCTGATGAACCCCCGAGTTTTTAACTGGGGCCAAGCCAGAAGGGCATGGAGAACTGCTCTTAATTCCAGAATGTTTATTGGCAGGAGACTTTCCTCCTGATTCCATTGTCCCTGAGCCTTCAGAGAATTCCAGACAGCGCCCCAACCTAGTAGGCTGGCGTCTGTTGTTACAATTGTCCAGTCCGGCCTGCTGAATGGCATCCCCCTGGACAGATGTGGCCGAGAAAGCCACCATAGAAGAGAGTTTCTGGTCTCTTGATCCAGATTCAGAGTAGGGGACAAGTCTGAGTAATCCCCATTCCACTGACTCAGCATGCACAATTGCAGCGGTCTGAGATGTAGACGTGCAAAGGGTACTATGTCCATTGCTGCTACCATTAAGCCGATCACCTCCATGCATTGAGCTACTGACGGGAGTTGAATGGAATGAAGGACACGGCATGCATTTAGAAGCTTTGTTAATCTGTCTTCTGTCAGATAAATCTTCATTTCTACAGAATCTATAAGAGTCCCCAAGAATGGAACTCTTGTGAGAGGAAAAAGAGAACTCTTCTTTTCGTTCACTTTCCATCCATGCGACCTTAGAAATGCCAGAACTAACTCTGTATGAGACTTGGCAGTTTGAAAGCTTGAAGCTTGTATCAGAATGTCGTCTAGGTACGGAGCTACCGAAATTCCTCGCGGTCTTAGTACCGCCAGAAGGGCACCCAGAACCTTTGTGAAGATTCTTGGAGCCGTAGCCAATCCGAATGGAAGAGCTACAAACTGGTAATGCCTGTCTAAGAAGGCAAACCTTAGATACCGGTAATGATCTTTGTGAATCGGTATGTGAAGGTAAGCATCCTTTAAATCCACTGTGGTCATGTACTGACCCTTTTGGATCATGGGTAAGATTGTCCGAATAGTTTCCATTTTGAACGATGGAACTCTTAGGAATTTGTTTAGGATCTTTAAATCCAAGATTGGCCTGAAAGTTCCCTCTTTTTTGGGAACCACAAACAGGTTTGAGTAAAACCCTTGTCCTTGTTCCGACCGCGGAACCGGATGGATCACTCCCATTAATAACAGATCTTGTACACAGCGTAGAAACGCTTCTTTCTTTATCTGGTTTGTTGACAACCTTGACAGATGAAATCTCCCTCTTGGGGGAGAGAATTTGAAATCTAGAAGGTATCCCTGAGATATGATCTCTAGCGCCCAGGGATCCTGAACATCTCTTGCCCAGGCCTGGGCGAAGAGAGAGAGTCTGCCCCCCACTAGATCCGGTCCCGGATCGGGGGCCCTCGGTTCATGCTGTCTTTGGGGCAGCAGCAGGTTTCCTGGCCTGCTTGCCCTTGTTCCAGGACTGGTTAGGTTTCCAGCCTTGTCTGTAACGAGCAACAGCTCCTTCCTGTTTTGGTGCAGTGGAAGTTGATGCTGCTCCTGCTTTGAAATTCCGAAAGGGACGAAAATTAGACTGTCTAGCCTTAGCTTTGGCTTTGTCTTGAGGCAGGGCGTGGCCCTTACCTCCTGTAATGTCAGCGATAATTTCTTTCAAACCGGGCCCAAATAAAGTTTGCCCCTTGAAAGGTATATTAAGTAATTTGGACTTAGAAGTTACATCAGCTGACCAGGATTTTAGCCACAGCGCCCTACGTGCCTGAATGGCGAATCCTGAGTTCTTAGCCGTAAGTTTGGTTAAATGTACTACGGCCTCCGAAATGAATGAATTAGCTAGTTTAAGGACTCTAAGCCTGTCCGTAATGTCGTCCAGCGTAGCTGAACTAAGGTTCTCTTCCAGAGACTCAATCCAAAATGCTGCCGCAGCCGTAATCGGCGCGATGCATGCAAGGGGTTGCAATATAAAACCTTGTTGAACAAACATTTTCTTAAGGTAACCCTCTAATTTTTTATCCATTGGATCTGAAAAAGCACAGCTATCCTCCACCGGGATAGTGGTACGCTTAGCTAAAGTAGAAACTGCTCCCTCCACCTTAGGGACCGTTTGCCATAAGTCCCGTGTGGTGGCGTCTATTGGAAACATCTTTCTAAATATTGGAGGGGGTGAGAACGGCACACCGGGTCTATCCCACTCCTTAGTAACAATTTCAGTTAGTCTCTTAGGTATAGGAAAAACGTCAGTACTCGCCGGTACCGCAAAGTATTTATCCAACCTACACAATTTTTCTGGTATTGCAACAGTGTTACAATCATTAAGAGCCGCTAAAACCTCCCCTAGTAATACACGGAGGTTCTCCAATTTAAATTTAAAATTTGAAATATCTGAATCCAATCTGTTTGGATCAGAACCATCACCCACAGAATGAAGCTCTCCGTCCTCATGTTCTGCAAGCTGTGACGCAGTATCAGACATGGCCCTAGTATTATCAGCGCACTCTGTTCTCACCCCAGAGTGATCACGCTTGCCTCTTAGTTCTGGTAATTTAGCCAAAACTTCAGTCATAACAGTAGCCATATCTTGTAATGTTATCTGTAATGGCCGCCCAGATGTACTAGGCGCCATAATATCACGCACCTCCCGGGCGGGAGATGCAGGTACTGACACGTGAGGCGAGTTAGTCGGCATAACTCTCCCCTCGCTGTTTGGTGAAATTTGTTCAATTTGTACAGATTGGCTTTTATTTAAAGTAGCATCAATACAGTTAGTACATAAATTTCTATTGGGCTCCACCTTGGCATTGGAACAAATGACACAGATATCTTCCTCTGAATCAGACATGTTTAACACACTAGCAATAAACTTGCAACTTGGTTACAATCTTATTTAACAAAAACGTACTGTGCCTCAAAGAGCACTAAACGATTAAATGACAGTTGAAATAATGAACTGAAAGACAGTTATAGCATCAATCCTTAAAAACAACACAACTTTTAGCAAAGGTTTGTTCCCATTAGTAAAGTAACAATAATTAAATTTGAAACATAAAAATTACAGAGCAACGTTTTTAATCACAGTCAATATATAAGTCTCACAGCTCTGCTGAGAGAATCTACCTCCCTCCAAAGAAGTTTGAAGACCCCTGAGATCTGTTAGAGATGAACCGGATCATGCAGGAAATACAAGAGTAACTGACTGGAATTTTTTGATGCGTAGCAAAGAGCGCCAAAAACGGCCCCTCCCCCTCACACACAGCAGTGAGAGAGAAACGAAACTGTCACAATTAAAACAAGCAACTGCCAAGTGGAAAAATAATGCCCAAATATTTATTCACTCAGTACCTCAGAAAATGCAAACGATTCTACATTCCAGCAAAAACGTTTAACATAATAAATACCTATTAAAAGGTTTAATGTACTTTTAACAGAGTAATTCCGGTGAAATACCATCCCCAGAATACTGAAGTGTAGAGTATACATACATGTCATTATAACGGTATGGCAGGATTTTCTCATCAATTCCATTCAGAAAATAAAAACTGCTACATACCTCAATGCAGATTCATCTGCCCGCTGTCCCCTGATCTGAAGCTTTTACCTCCCTCAGATGGCCGAGAAACAGCAATATGATCTTAACTACTCCGGTTAAAATCATAGTAAAAACTCTGGTAGATTCTTCTTCAAACTCTGCCAGAGAGGCAATAACACGCTCCGGTGCTATTGTAAAATAACAAACTTTTGATTGAAGTTATAAAAACTAAGTATAATCACCATAGTCCTCTCACACATCCTATCTAGTTGCTGGGTGCAAGAGAATGACTGGGAGTGACGTAGAGGGGAGGAGCTATATGCAGCTCTGCTGGGTGAATCCTCTTGCATTTCCTGTTGGGGAGGAGTTATATCCCAGAAGTAATGATGACCCGTGGACTGATCACACATAACAGAAGAAATAGAATTTTTGCGCCAAAAAAGTCCGCGCCAAGAATGACGCAATAAAATGAAGCATTTTCAGCCCCCGCGAGCCTAACAGCCCACAGGGAAAAAGTCAAATTTTAAGGTAAGAAAAAATGTTAAATTAAAATGCATTATCCCAAATATGAAACTGACTGTCTGAAAAATAAGGAAAGTTGAACATTCTGAGTCAAGGCAAATAAATGTTTGAATACATATATTTAGAACTTTATAAACAAAGTGCCCAACCATAGCTAGGAGTGTCACAAAAAATAAGACTTACTTACCCCAGGACACTCATCTACATATAGTAGATAGCCAAACCAGTACTGAAACGAGAATCAGTAGAGGTAATGGTATATATAAGAGTATATCGTCGATCTGAAAAGGGAGGTAAGAGATGAATCTCTACGACCGATAACAGAGAACCTATGAAATAGACCCCTTAGAAGGAGATCACTGCATTCAAATAGGCAATACTCCTCACATCCCTCTGACATTCACTGCACGCTGAGAGGAAAACCGGGCCCCAACTTGCTGCGGAGCGCAAACTTACTTCACCACCTCCATCGGAGGCAAAGTTTGTAAAACTGAATTGTGGGTGTGGTGAGGGGTGTATTTATAGGCATTTTGAGGTTTGGGAAACTTTGCCCCTCCTGGTAGGAATGTATATCCCATACGTCACTAGCTCATGGACTCTTGCTAATTACATGAAAGAAATTAAGTCAGGAACACAGGATTAGGCTGCTGAATCCCCCCGTGCAGATGACACCTCTCCGTAGTCCAGTAAAGCTAAGAGGAGCGTCACGTGACCAGGCGACACTCTACTGCACCACAGAAGGAACAAAAAGCAAGTTGCCTACTTCCTGGCTACGCTAAAAGTCTAAATACACTGAGAGACTTCCCTAGCTTTACACCCTGAAATGGCTTCTTAAAAGGAGGAGACTGAGTCGGATCGCAACCGACAGCTAGTCTAAACACCCTAACATACATTCCCACATGATTAAATACAAATAAAATCCTCAGGGAATAAATAAGAGTCAAGAAAAACAAATGAACCCCTTCAGTTCCTAAAGGAGATCATTTAGTCTCTGCCACATGCATAAAAAGTGCCTGCCCCATGCCAAAATCCAAGCCTTACCAAAGGATTATATCTGTCCCAAATGTATTGCTGCAGGAAATCATCTAAGTGAAAAGTATCTCAACGTGGTAGGCATTAAAGCACTTACCTGCAGAATCCGCCGTCCGGCATGTAGACAGCTCATCAGGCATGAAAGGACACATGGTCCTCACAGAGACCTGTAGAAGAGATAGAACAGAGTAAACCTACACTGGCTTTCTATACCATGGGCAGCAAATGTGTTAGGAAAACACAGCAAGGCCAACCTTACAAGTTCCTAACTGCTTTAAAGCCACCACTACCCTACTCAAGAGATTAACGTGGACTATGGCTAGACCCAAAAATCTTGCTTGAAGCAAAAGAAATCCAATTTTCTTCAGGCACTAAAACTTCATCTCCTCCATTGACAAAGGCAAAGAGAATGACTGGGGTTTGTGGGAAGGGGGGGATACTTAACAGCTTTGCTGTGGTGCTCTTTGCCCCCTCCTGCTGGCCAGGAGTGATATTTCCGCTAGTAAATGAGGACGTCATGGACTCACCACATCTTAGGAAAGAAATAGGAATATACCAAAATCCATTATTTATATGTAAATAACCCCCTCTACTTTTCACTATAGCGTTTAGAAAAAAAATGCACACACTTTTGTTTACAACCTTGTTTACTAAAATGTTAAAAAAAAAAATAATGAGAGGTCTTCTAGGCACTTATAACAGGCAGTCAGAAAGGCCTAGATACCACCAGGGCCCCTTGTTTTAAAGCTCAGAATCCTCTCTTTAAAATAAAGCCCCAATTTAATAGGCAGGTGATCACTGTGGTATTAGTAATAATCTGGTGTGAATAAAGATCCATTTATCTGAATAGAGGCTCATGGAAGTCCCTATATGCAAATCAAAGTTACATAACTATACCAAAATGCCCTTATTTGTTGTTATGAGGATAATCCCTTTTTCCTTTAGACTTTAGAAAACACACATACACATACACTATTGTTAACAGCCTTATTTATTAAAATTGTAATAAAAATATACATTGTACAAATATATATACACTATTTCCTGCCATGTAGTGCTCCTGACACCTACCTAGGTATCTCTTCAACAAAGAATTCCAAAATGCTATGCTTTGTCTGAATCACAAAACAATTATTTGGGGTTTCATATCCCTTTTAAAGAAACAGTAAAGTCAATATTGATTGGATAGAGCATGAATTTGTAAGCAACTTTCCATTTTACTTCTATCAATTTACTTAGTTCTAGTATCATTTGTCAAATAATAATCCTAGTTGAGCTCAGAAAAGTGCATGTGTCTTAAGCCACCTGACAGCAGTGTTTGCAACAATGTTTATAGCAATGATATACATAGTTGCAAACACTACTGCCATAAAATGCTAAGTGCTCCTAAGCTTCTTTTAGCCAACCCAGTTTTAGTCTTCAACAAAGTATACCAAAAACAAATTTAATTAATAGAACTAAATTGGAAAGTTATTTAAAATTAAATGCTCTACCTGAATCATTAAAATTTTGGCTTTACTGTCCCTTTAACAATGTCATTGTTATTCAAACACAGGATTTATATAAAAGTCATGCACACATACAACTAAGCTACCTTAACACCTTAATGACCAGACCATTTTTCTATTTTCTTACCCTTAATGACAATGGCTATTTTTACATTTCTGCAGTGTTTGTGTTTAGCTGTAATTTTCCTCTTACTCATTTACTGTACCCACACATATTATATACCGTTTTTCTCGCCATTAAATGGACTTTCTAAAGATATCATTATTTTCATCATGTCTTATAATTTACTAAAAAAAAAATAATAAAATATGAGGAAAAGATGAAAAAAAACACACTTTTTCTAACTTTGATCCCCAAAATATGTTACACATCTACAATCACCAAAAAACACCCATGCTAAATAGTTTATAAATTTTGTCCTGAGTTTAGAAATACCCAATGTTTACATGTTCTTTGCAAGTTATAGGGCCATAAATACAAGTAGCATTTTGCTATTTTCAAACCACTTTTTTTTTAAAATTAGCGCTAGTTACATTGGAACCCTGATATCTGTCAGGAATCCCTGATATCCCTTGACATGTAGATATTTTTTTTTAGAAGACAACCCAAAGTATTGATCTAGGCCCATTTTGGTATATTTCATGCCACCATTTCACCGCCAAATGTGATAAAAAAAAAAAAAAAGTTAACTTTTTCACAAAATTTGTCACAAACTTTAGGTTTACCACTGAAATTATTTACAAACAGCTTCTGCAATTATGGCACAAATGGTTGTAAATGCTTCTCTGGGATCCCCTTTTTTCAGAAATAACAGACTTATATGGCTTTGGGGTTGCTTTTTGGTAATTAGATGGCCGCTAAATGCCGCTGCGCACCACACATTTTATGCCCAGGAGTGAAGGGGTTAATTAGGGAGCTTGTAGGGAGCTTGTAGGGTTAATTTTAGCTTTAGTGTAGTAGACAACCCCAAGTATTGATCTAGGCCCATTTTGGTATATTTTATGCCACCATTTCACCGCCAAATGCGAGCAAATAAAAAAAAACTTTACATTTTTCACAATTTTAGGTTTCTCACTGAAATTATTTACAAACAGCTTGTACTATTATGGCAGACATTTTTGTTAAAGCTTCTCTGGGATCCTCTTTGTTCAGAAATAGCAGACTTATATGGCTTTGGTGTTGCTTTTTGGTAATTAGAAGGCCGCTAAATGCTGCTGCGCACCACACGTTAATTATGCCCAGCAGTGAAGGGGTTAAACTAGGTAGCTTGTAGGGAGCTTGCAGGGTTAATTTTAGAGATCAGCCTCCCACCTGACACATCCCACCCCCTGATCCCTCCCAAACAGCTCTCTTCCCTCCCCCACCCCACAATTGTTCCCGCCATCTTAAGTACTGGCATAAAGTCTGCCAGTACTAAATAAAAGAGTTTTTTTTTTTGTTTTTTTTAAATAAAAATAATAAAATATTTTAGCTGTGATGGACCCCTGCCTTAGCCCCAACCTCCCTGATCCCCCCTCCAGCTCTCTAACCCTCTCCCCTACCTAATTACCGCCATCTTGGGTACTGGCAGCTGTCTGACAGTACCCAGTTTGGCCCCCAAAAACCAAAGTATTTTTTTTTTTAATTTTTAACTTAAATCTCTTTCTGTAGTGTAGCACCCCCCCACACACAATATCCCCACCCCCTCCCCCTCCCAGATCCTTTTATATTTAAAAAAATGTTTTTTACCTTTTTCTCCCTTTCTGCCCTCATTCATTGGTGTCAGTGTGGCTAATGCGCGCACGAGCACGCGCGCCCCATGCACATTCACGTGCACACGCCTAGTGCACGTGCACACGCACACACGCTCCCTCACACCCGGACAACAGCACCATCGCTACCGGTGCAGAGAGGGCCACAGAGTGGCTCTCTCTGCATCGGAGGCTTGTAAAGTGGTATTGCAGGATGCCTCCATATTGAGGCATCACTGCAATACCCTCAGAGCTGCTGGAAGCGATTGTGATCGCTTCCAGCATTCTTTTAGACAACTGACGTACCAGGTACATCTATTGTCATTAACCTGGTACGTCAGTTGTCATTAAGGGGTTAAAGAGACACAAAACCCAATTTTTTTTCTTTCATGATTCAAAAAGATCATGAAATTTTACTTGATTCTCTTGATATCCTTTTTTTCAAAGCATATCTAAATAGGCTCAGCAGCTGCTGATTGGTGGCTGAACATAGATGTCTTGTGTGATTGGCTCACCCATGTGTATTGCTATTTCTTCAACAAAGGATACCTAAAGAATGAAGCAAATTACAGAAGTAAATTGGAATGTTGTTTAAAATTGCATTCTCTATCTGAATCATGAAAGAAAAATGTTGGGTTTCATGTCCCTTTTAAGTACAACTATTTATATATGAATGACGTTTTCAGTCTATTGAACTATATGTACACTTGATAAGTCCTTTAGCATTCTTATATTTTATAATAACTTTACAATGCTACAGACACTCCATGGCAGCAAAGTTTGTATGAATAACATTGCTATAAACATTGTTACAAACACTGCTGCCCGATGGCTAAATACACTTGCATGTTCCTGAACTCACCTAGGATGACTAATTAAAGGGATAGGAAAGTCAAAATTAGACTTGCATGATTCAGATAGAGCATGTCATTTTAAGACACTTTTAAATGAAATTCTAATTTCAAATGTGCTTTGTTCTCTTTGTATCCCTTGTTTAAAAATAATAGGTATATATCCTACACTAGTGGGGGCTTGCTGCTGATTGGTGTCTGCACACATTTGTCTCTTGTGATTGGCTAACTAGATATGTTCAGCTAGCTACCAGTAGTGCAATAGTGTTCCTTCAGCAAAGGATAACAAGAGAATGAAGCAAATGTGATAACAGAAGTAAACTGGAAAGCTATTTAAAATTGTATGTTCTATCCGAAGCATGAAAGACAGTTTTGGGGTCCCCTGTTCCTTTAACAAAGAATACCACTAACGAACTAAGCAAAATTGAAAATATAATTAAATTGGAAAGTTGTTTAAAACGGCAAGTGTTACCTGAATCATGAACATTTAACTTTGACTTTACTGTCCCTTTAAAAGTACTCTACTGCTCATTTGAAGTGCTAGTGCATTGTCTTTTCATTTGTTGTTTACACAAAGCTACTGTATTTATAAACTGTTTTCAATTTCAATAACTATACTGCATTGGTCAATATATGCGGGTTTCTTAAGAGTTAATTTAAATAAATGTTGCTGTGGTGTCATATGTTTTAATGCTCTCGCTCTTATGAGGGCAATGAGAGCACACAACACAGTCATTAGAATATTACATTTTCTAGCCTGCTAGCATGAACATATACACTTTCAGATTATAGGTCTCATAGTTGAATACAATTGCTGTAGATTGAAAAGTGGGATTTATTTTTTGCATGTTGTAGCTATTGCCCTGCAACACTATTGTGACCTTTGCAGAAGTTTATCATGCCATATATTGCAGTAAAAAGTTAAGCATAGGAATCCTAAAAATAAAATATGAATACTAAAACAACTATAGAAAATCCAAAGTCACAAAACAGCAGGGAGAGCAATTTTAAACTCTATAAAAACAACAACAGCTAGATAGTAAATTATACATTTATTTGGTGCACACTCTCAAAAACATATTCCATATCAAAATAGAGAGAACTGAAGTGCATAAGTATTAGTACTCAAAAGGCAGGAAAGTAGCACTCTTTCACCAAAATACCTATTTCATAAGAGAATTATTTAGATAAATTAAGTGTCAGTTATCTATGAAAAGTAAACCCCAATAAATAAACACAGTTGAAAAATATACATCAAAATAAATTAACTTAAAAAATTAATACAATTAAAAGTCATATGACTCTCCTATTTTAAGTAGCTGGCATATATAGAGATAATACTATAAAATTGTAGCCTATATCAGACCTACAACAATCAAGTTGCATATAGACCCTACCTGAAAGAAGGTAGGAAACATCTATATGGGGATACAGAAAGGGATCTATGCAGTCTGATAAGCTGGACAAATAACAGGACACAGATACAAATAAGTAGTGTCATTATTCCATACATATATGTTTATTAGGTCTGGCCAGACACTATCATTATTAAATGTTCTCTTTAAATGGAGCTCAAGCCAAAAGTTGTCCACACAAACTTGAGATCAAAAGCAATGTCACAGACAGTGCAAACAGGCAATGATTATAACACACAACACTATAGAACAACCACTCACTCTTGCTGCTACTAATCCTCTTTTTTTTCTCATGGTCTCACCCTGTGAACCACGTCTCTAACACACTGATTTAGTTTTCATTTAATTGTCTAATCCCCCTTCCCTCTTTAATGCCACTTCCTCCTACCATGCACACTTGGTATATCGTGACCACCACCCCAATCCATTATTCCTCTCTTTCAATACATATCCAAGATATAGATGCTCAGAAATTTTCAAACCTTTTTCAAATAATCTATTTGCTGCCCTCAATACAATTGTACCTGCCACCCTAAAATGCTCTAACAGCACTAAGCCCCAATTGTGGACTCTAAATGTGGGTGTTAAACCACATACATAAAAAAAAAACAAAAAAACGGTCTTTAATATCTTTTCTTCAATCAGCATCTATCTTATGTACTTTAACAACCATCACCTGCTCCCTCCTGCTGATCCGTTTTCATCAAGTCTAAGTGCTACAATAACCTTCTTTATCAGGTAAAGACAAATAGTAACATTAGAAATTTGTTCATAACACACTACAAGAACTCCTCATCTGCCTCTTCACATGCAAACAATCACCTAATCTGATTTCCACATTTAGAAGAGAAAAAAAAAATATTATTACCTGATAAATTCCTTTCTTACTTGGTGGTGAGAGTCCATTACTGATGGGAATTCATCTCCTGGCTACCAAGAGGAGACAAAGACACCCTCCTATTTTCCTTTCCCTCCCAGTAATACGTATAGCCATGGATAGGAGGAAAAAGTAAGAAAGATAGTAGGGTAAAGAGGTGCAAACTAGAAGTGCCGCCAACTAGAAAAAAAATGGGGCGGGTTTGTGGACTATCACCACCAAGAAAGAAAATAATTCATCAGGTAAGAATATATTTTTTCTTTCTATGGTGGTGAGAGTCAATGACACCCATTCATTACTGTTGGGAACTAATACCTGGAGTCCACAAAATGGGTGGGGCAAAAAAAGGTAAAGGCAAATAGGATCTTCCTTCCAAAAACTGTCTCCGTCAAGGCAAAGAAATCAATAGCTAACATTTTGTAAACATATGCAAAGGTGGCAAATGTGCAGCCTTGCAAATTGTACCACTGAAGCCTCATTCTTAAAATTCAAACAGGACGATAAAAATAATTTAAGATTCGAGAAGGTGGCGAAAGTCTCACCTGCAAGTAAGCCCAGAGAACCAAAACCTTAATCACAAAGCAAAAGAAGAGAAGTTGCCTTCTAACTCATGTTTACCCGAAAGTAGAATAAACGAGCTAGAGAACTGACAGAAATCTGTAGTAGCCTGCAAATGGAATTTCAGAGCTCTAACCACATCAAGATTATGCAGTAATCTCTCCATGGATGCTTTCGGATTGGAACATAGGAAAGGCACTACAGTCTCCTGATTGATGTTCTCTTGGAAAAAACTTAGGTTGAACCTGGACAAAGTAAGACAGCCTTGCCCTGATGCAAAACCAAATATTCTGGACATAAGTACGAGCTGACAAATCAGATCTAGATAACACATAGGTTCAAAGGGTGGATTATTACATAAACTTGACCAGATCCAAACTCCATGAAGAAGAAATAGGATTGACTGCAGGACTATTTCTAACTAAAAACTGAATGGGCGTCTGAATATCAGGAAGATGAACAAGATTCCTATGAATTAAAACTGAAGGAGCAAAAAAATGACACTTAAAGGATTACAAAACAATAACTAAAATCACCTTAACAAAACATCTAGTTATAAAACTGATTAATAGTATAATAACATAAACTTACTTACAACTGAAAACAATGCTTCTTTATAATATTAATTATTTTTTCCCCCCAATCTGACGTCAGTCTAGCCTGACCCTAAAAAGGGGCATTTCAAAAGCAGAACAAGCCGACCAATGAAAGCTAATCTCATAAATATATTAAAAGTAATATGTTGTGCTGGTGCACATGTGCAATATGTAGTATTCGTTCACGTGTGCGAACTGACGATCAATTAGGCTATGCTGTCAGCATGTAAATGGGAATTGTGCATGCACAATTGCTTTTCCTACTCTGGAAGCTGTGCCAGGATGCAGTAACATCAACGTCAGTGAAAAAACTGGGCATGTCCTCTATGGATAAAACCCCACCATGTTCCTACCCACTTAGAGAGGTTAGAAACAAAGCGATTTTAGAACCAAGATTACAAGAAAACGATGAAGAAACAATAAAAGTAAGGAATTATAAAATGGTATTATTTAAAATTATCTTTTTATTAAGACAAACTCATTTTTTAAGGTTCATGACCCTTTTATGTGCTGGTCGATAAGCCATTAACTAAGCCATCCTGAAGGAATTGTGAGAGCAGAGGAATTCTAACAGAATGCTGCGTATCCCTGATCTGCACACCAAGAGACATACACCTTCAACATCCTGTGGACATTTTTACCTAGTGACAGGTTTAAGAGCTAGAATCAAGGTCTCTGACCCTGGAAAAACCTCCTTGAGAAAGAACTAAAAGTTCAATCCCCAAGCAGTCAAAACTCAAAGACTGAACAAATATTGCCGAAATGTGTTCCTGCTTACTCCGAGCAATTACCTTGGCAGAAGCACAACTGGTGGAAATACCAATAATGCAAACGTGAAACCTCTTTTGATACAAGGCCATGTCTAAAGCACCCTGAAAATCGCAACCCTGATAAAACATAAATCATGCTTACCAGATAATTTCCTTTCCTTCTGTATGAGGAGAGTCCATGGCTTAATTCCTTACTTGTGGGAATACAGAACCTGGCCACCAGGAGGAGGCAAAGACACAGCAGCCAAATGCTTAAAAAATACCTCCCCCACCTCCCTCATTCCCCAGTCATTCTGCAGAGGGAACAAGGAACAGTAGGAGAAATATCAGGGTATAAAAGGTGCCAGAAGATTAACAAAAATATAGGTCCGCCCAACGGAGAAAACGGGCAGGGGCCGTGGACTCTCCTCATACAGAAGGAAAGGAAATGATCTGTTTAACATAATTTATATTTTCCTTCTTAAAATGAGGAGAGTCCACTGCTTCATTCATTACTTGTGGGAAACATATCCCCAAGCTCTAGAGGACACTGAATGAAAATGGGGGGGTGGGGCAGACCCTAATCTGAGGGCACCACAGCCTGCAAATCAAACCTTTCTCCCAAAAGCTTTGCATGGATTTACTGCTATCAAACAATACAGATATAATATCAAACATAGAAGTTAAAGAACATTTGGGTAACAGTGATCATAACATGGTCACATTTGAAATCTCTTTTCATATGCAGTGTTTTAAAGGCTTAACTAAGACTTTTAATTTCAAGAAAGCAAAATTCAACGATTTAAGGAAATCATTAAATAATATAAATTGGGACAATGTATTTTCTAATAAAAATACAGAGGATAAATGGATAATATTTAAAAATTTGTTAAATAAATATACATATCAATACATACCATTTGGTTATAAAAATAAAAATAAAAAAAATAAGCCGTTATGGCTAAATAAAAATGTGTTAAAAGAAATTAGGAAAAAACGTAGGGCATTTAAATTATTAAAAGAAAATAGTACAGACTCAGCATACAATATTTATAAGGAATGTAACAAAGCATGCAAAAAAGCAATCAAATTAGCCAAAATTGAAAATGAAAAATTAATTGCCAAGGATTCTAAGTCTAACCCTAAAAGGTTCTTTAAGTACATAAATAGCAAAAAATCTAAGAAGGATAATATAGGTACATTAAAATGTGTGGAGGGTAGCATGATAAATAATGACAGGGAAAAGGCTGAGGTACTAAACCAGTTTTTTTCTTCAGTATACACAAGAGAGGAACCATTGAATGATACTTTGGAACAGAATAGAACATGCCAGTCCATACCACTAACTGGGTTTTGTTTAGAGGATATCAGGAAAAAACTAAAAAATATTAAGGTAAATAAAACTCCAGGCCCAGATGGAATACACCCAAGGGTGTTAAGTGAACTTAGCACTGTTATAGACAAACCTTTACTCTTAATTTTTCAAGACTCATTATCCTCAGGCATGGTACCCCAGGATTGGCGTAAAGCTGATGTGGTGCCACTCTTCAAAAAGGGAAGCAGGGATGATCCAGGAAGCTATAGACCAGTTAGTCTGACATCAATAGTGGGGAAGATATTTGAAGGGATTATAAGGGATTATATTGATGAGCATATTCGTGTAAACAAGATTATGAGTTCTAATCAGCATGGCTTTAGGAGAAATAGATCATGTCAAACTAATCTAATTAGATTCTACGAGGAAGTAAGTAAAAATATAGATAAAGGGGAATCAGTTGATGTGATATACTTAGATTTTGCAAAGGCATTTGATACAGTGCCACATGAGAGATTAATGCACAAAATTAAGGGACTGGGAATAGCTGAAAATGTTAGCTCATGGATAAATAACTGGATAAAAGATAGGGAGCAAAGAGTAGCAGTAAATGGATCATACTCAGATTGGACAAAGGTAATCAGTGGTGTCCCCCAGGGATCAGTACTGGGCCCTGTTCTTTTTAATATTTTTATAAATGACTTGGAGCAAGGATTAAATAGCGACATCTCTATTTTTGCAGATGATACTAAGTTAAGTAAGGTCATTAGGTCAGAGCAGGATGAACTCTCTTTGCAAAGGGATTTGCTAAAATTAGAACTATGGGCAAGTGAATGGAAAATGAGATTTAATACGGAAAAATGTAAGGTTCTACATTTTGGAAGTAAAAATAAGCAGGCTATGTATTTTTTAAATGGGACAAGACTTAGCCAAACACAGGAGGAAAGGGATTTGGGAGTAGTAATAGATAACAAGCTAAAGATGAGTGCACAATGCAGGGCAGCGGCTTCAAAGGCTAATAAGATACTAGCATGTATTAAAAGAGGCATTGATTCAAGGGAGGAAAGCATAATTCTTTCATTATATAAAGCCCTGGTAAGACCTCACCTTGAGTTTGGAGTGCAGTTCTGGGGACCGATTGCTAAAAAAGATATTGCAGAACTAGAAAAAGTTCAGAGAAGGGCCACAAAGCTAATAAGGGGATTGGAGAAATTAACCTATGAGGAGAGGCTAGCCAAACTGGGTCTGTTCTCTTTAGAAAAAAGGTGCTTGAGAGGTGACATGATTACTTTATATAAATATATTCAAGGCCCATATACAGAGATGGCAGAAGCTCTTTTTATTCCAAGAAAATTGGTTCTGACAAGAGGTCATAATTTAAGGTTGGAGGAAAGGAGATTTAATCTCCTGCAACGGAAACGTTTTTTCACTGTAAGAGCAATAAAATTGTGGAACTCATTACCAAAGGAGGTAGTGAATGCCAATACCATAGATACATTTAAAAATAGTCTGGATAAATTTCTGTATATAAACAAAATTCATGGATATGATTGCTAGTATTAAATGGGTCACATTTTAATGGGGTTATTTAAGCTTAACTGGAGCTTTTTGTAAGTATTTTAGATTTGTATAGGTTGAACTTGATGGACTTCAGTCTTTTTTTCAACCTTATCTACTATGTTACTATGTTACTATGTTAAAAGCTGCTTCAGTCGAAGCAAAAATGTCAAATTTGTTAAATTATGAAAAGGTATGTAAGGAGGACCAGGTGGTGGCCGCCCTACAAATCTGCTCCATAGAGGCCTCATTCTTGAAGGCCCAAGACCAAGCCACAGCTCTAGTTGAATGAGCTGTAATCCTCTGAGGAGACTTATGTCCCGCTGATTCATATGCCAAGCGAATAATGCTCCTCAAACAAAAGGATAAGGAAGTGGAAGAAGCCTTCTGCCCTCTACGCTTCCCAGAATAGACAACAAACAAAGCCCGAACCACATCCAAATTATGAAGTAATTGTTCTTTTGAAGAAGAAGGATTGGGACACAAGGAAGGAACCACAATCTCCTGATTTATGTTGCGATCAGACACAACCTTAGGGAAAAACCCAAACCCAGTACAAAGAACAGCCTTATCAGCATGTAACACCAGGTAAGGAGGCTCACATTGCAAGGCCGCCATCTCAGAGACTCTGCGTGCCGAAGCAATAGCCAGTTGAAAAAGGAACTTTCACAACAGTAATTTAATGTCAACCAAATGCATAGGCTCAAACGGAGCCCGCTGCAAAACATTAAGAAGTAGATTTGAGCTCCAGCGAGGAGCGGTAGGTCTAAACACAGGCCTGAATCTAGACCGAGCCTGAACAAAAGACTGTACATCAGGAAGCTCAGCGAGCCTCTTGTGCAATAACACAGATTGAGCCGAAATCTGTCCCTTTAAGTCCCTTTTCCAAACCATCTTAGAGAAAGGAAAGAATCCTGGACCCCTTGACCTTATATGCCAGGGGAATCCACACTCTTCCCACCAGAATAAGTAGGTCCTTCACACCTTATGATAGATGCGACAGGTGACCGGCTTTCTGGCTTGAATGTGTCACGCTGCTCCTCTGCTCTGCTGTGGCCGTTGCCATGGACACAGGCATCATGGTGATGCTATGTAAAGGCCTCAGTCTCTCTCACATGTGCCCAAATATAGGTGCTACTTCTTGTGCTCCTGGGTGCTGTATATCTGTATGCTGAATTGCTGTATTGATTCACTGTTGCTGAACTCTGCCTGTTTGACTACGCTGCTTGCCTTAACCCCCAAATTGCTGAATTGTTTTACAGTTGATGAACTCAACAGTGACTATTCTATTGGTTTACTCCTGAACTGTTATACTGCTGGATATCCTTTTGTTGCTGACTCCTGCCTGTTCCCGGTCCTTATATTGGTTTACCCCTGAACTGCTATAATGCTGGATTACCTTTCTGTTGCTGCTGAGTACTGCCCTGACTGCTGTGAGTACTGCTTACCTCATTTCAAAAACTCTCTCTCTGCTCTGGGATATTTCCTATAATTCCACTTGATGCCAGGATAAGAAGACTACTGGCCAAGTTTGGTCTGATAGTGGAAAGTCCCAAAAAAATATTACAGAATAGGAGTATCAATCACTCTCTCAGAAAAACCTCTCTTGGCTAGGACTAAGCGTTCAATCTCCACGCAGTCAGCCTCAGAGAATCTAGATTTTGATGAACAAAGGGACCCTGTTGCAGCAGATCCCTGTGACAAGGTAACCTCCACGGAGGAGATGAAGACATCCCCACCAGGTCCGCGAACCACATCCTTTGCAGCCACGATGGAGCAATTAGATTAGCCGAAGCTTGCTCCTGCTTGATGCGGGCCACTACACGAGGGAGAAGTGGTAACAGTGGAAAAATGTAAACTAGGCTGAACCTCCAAGGCACTGCTAATGCATCTATCAGCTCTATCTGAGTATCCTTGGACCGCAACCCGTATCTGGGTAGCTTAGTATTGAGTCAGGACGCCCTGATAGCTATCTCTGGCGTCCCCTATCTGTTGCAAATCTCCACAAACACCTCGGGATGGAGAGACTATTCCCCCGGATTAAAAAATTGTCTGCTGAGAAAATTTGCTTCCCAGTTGTCCACACCCGGAATGTTTATTGCTGACAGTGAGCAGTTGTGAGCCTCCACCCATTCCAGAATCCGAGATACTTCCCTCATTGCTAGGGAGCTCCTTGTTCCCCCCTGATGGTTGATGTAAGCCACCGAGGTTATGTTGTCTGATTGGAATCTAATAAACTGGGACGAACCCAGAAGAGGAGAAGCCTTCAGAGCATTGAATATTGCTCAAAGTCCCAAAATGTTGATCGGGAGGAGAGATTCCTCTCGAGTACACAGACCCTGTGCCTTCCTGGCACCCCAAACAGCTCCCCATCCTGATAGACTTGCGTCTGTAGTCACAATATCCCAGGATGGTCTCAAGAAGGATGTCCCTTGGGAAAGGTGATCTTGACAAAGCCCCCAAGAGAGCGATTCTCTTGACCGGTTGTCCAGATAAATCTGTTGAGACAGATCCGAGTGGTCCCATTCCACTGCCTCAGCATGCACAGCTGAAGAGGTCTCAGATGGAATCTGGCGAATGGGATGACATCTATGCTGGACACCATAAGTCCAATTACCTCCATACATCGGGCCACAGAGGGCCTTAAGGAGGTCTGGAGGGCAAGACAATTGGTAGTAATTTTGCAATGTCTGCTAGAAATATCCTCATAAATATGGAATCTATTATCGTACCCTGGAGCTCCACCCTGGTACTGGGAACCAGAGAACTCTTTTCTAAGTTTATCTTCCATCCATGAGATCAAAGAAGTAGAAGAGCTCTTGAATGGTCAGGATGGAGCCTGAACCAGAATGTCATCCAAGTATGGCGCTACTGCAATAACTCTGGATCTCGCTACCGTGAGCAGAGCCCCCAGAACCTTCGTAAAGACTCTTGGGGCAGTGGCTAGCCCAAATGGAATTGCAACAAACTGGAAGTGCTGATCCAGAAATGTGAATCTTAAGAACTTGAAGTGATCCTTGTGTATTGGCACATGAAGGTAAGCATCCTTCAAGTCTATTGTAGTCATGAACTGTCCCTCTTGAACTAAGGGCAGAATGGACCTTATCATCTCCATCTTGAATGATGGGACCGACAGGAACTTGTTTAAGCACTTTGGGTCCATAATCGGGCAAAATGTATCCTCCTTCTTTGGGACCACAAAAAGGTGCGAGTAGTACCACAGACCTCTCTCTGCTAGAGGTAACGGCACAATTACTCCCAGCGAGGAGAGATCCCTCAAGCACCCTAGAAAAGCTTCTAGTTTTTCTGGTCTTGAAGACAGGTTTGATAAGAGGAATCTGCCCCTGGGTGGATGAGATTTAAAACCTTTCCTGTAACCTTGTGCAATGACCTCCAGAAGCCAAGGATCTTGTACGTCCCCAAGCCAAGCCTCCACAAAAAGAGATAGCCTGCCCCCAACACGATCCAGCAACGGATCGAGGGCCGCCCCTTCATGCCGATTTTGTTTCTGTGGGCTTCTTGTTCTGCTTGGATTTATTCCAAGATTGAGACTGTGTCCAAGTTCCCATGGACTGCTCAGGCTTCGCGGAGGGCTGCTGGCGTTGGACCTTATCCGAACGAAAGGGACAAAAATTATGACCCTGTCCTTTAGGTTTATTCTTCTTATCCTGCGTTAGAAAGGCACCTTTGCCTCCAGTGACCCTGGATACGATTGAGTCCTGGCCTGGACCGAAAATAATCTTCCCCTTAAAATGGAAGGGAAAGCAATCTAGATTTTGAAGTCATGTCTGCAGACCAAGACTTCAGCCAGAGTGCCCTACGGGCTGGGACAGAAAAACCTGATGTCTTGGCATTTAGGCGAATGATCAGCATATTGGCATCGCAGATAAAAGAATTAGCTACCCTCAAGGTCTTAATTCTTTCCTGGATCTCGTCAAGGGGAGTTTCCACCTTCATCATTTCCGACAGAGTCGCACCAATAGGTAGCGGCTCCAGCCACCGCAGCAACCGCTGTTGCAGGTTGAAACAAATACCCTGTGTGCTGAAACATCTTTCTTAACAGAGTTTCTAGCTTCTTATCCATGGGCTCCTTAAACGACTAACTATCCTCAAGCGGGATAGTAGTGCGCTTAGCAAGCATGGAGATAGCTCTATCCACCTTAGGGACGGAACCCTACAGTTCCAATTGAACCGGGAACAATTTCTTAAAGGGAGAAGAAGGGGAGAAAGAAGATCCAAGTCTCTCCCATTCATTTTTAATAATAGTTGCCATCTTTATGGCACCACCCTGTCCTCATAAACCACATCAAGCTTAGGAATAGGAGGTTCCACGGGTAATTTAATTTCTGGAACCTCTTAAGTAGCCAACACTTCTTTTAACAGAAAGCATAAATGCTTGATACTAAATCTAAAGTCTGGTTCCTCCACAGCGGGAGGTTTAGAGGCTGTAGATTTCTACCCAGAAAGAGCCTCCTCTGAAGTATCAGAGGTGTACTCATCAGCGGAAAATCTTGTATCAGATAAATCTAACAAGTTGGTAGATGACCCCTTGGAAGGATAGCAATATTTGACCTTTTGCTTGCGCTTAGCAGGACGAGGTAAAGCACTGAAGGCTGCAGACACTGTTGTTTGTAGCTTATCAGTAAAGTCTGGCGGTAAGAGGGTCCCTCCTGAAGAACTATTAGCAGTGCAATAGGAAGCTGCATGTGTAATAGGAGATGACAGCAGGGACGCCCCTCACGGGACGGAGACCCCTAAGAGGTGGACGGCTCAGTGGTACTAAACATCTTGGTTTTCTTAGATATAAGTACTTTATCAAGGCATGTGGAACATAACTGAGCAGGCGGGTATACCGTAGCCTCCTCACAATAAAAAAAGGTATTAGATTTTGGTAAAGAGGGAGTACCTTCTAAAGTATCAGAGTCTTCCATAGCTTGCGCTTTTCAGATGGACTATAGAAAAAGATAAATGCACCTTCATACCCCCCAATGGCTGGGGCACTCACCACCTCCTACGACCCAGGCTCCAAAGAGAAACTGCTTTGTCTCCTGTAAACTGCACGGTCAGGAAATAGAAATCAATGAGACCACACCAGGTCACGTGGTGTGCCATGCAGGACCAACCCTGCTCCTGGAATAACCGCGCCAAAACTAACAGGCTGCGCAGTTATCCAAAAATGAAAGTAAAACCTGAATGTTCCAACAACTGCCTGAGCCTCATCTCACACATGTCGCAGCATAAAACATAATAAGCAAATTATGTGTCAATCCCCCCTGTTCAATAATCCCCTTCCGGAGATATTAACCTTTGATTCCATACAGATAAAAGGAGTCACATTGCAACCCTGTCTTCTTGCGTTATCATATGAGTAAAAAATTAAACAATCTTACCGGAATCACCACAGTGGGACACACAGCCTCTCAAGTTTGATAGTCTTGTAGCATCGCACCTGACATGGACTTGAGTGATAGAAGCAGGCAGTAAAACTCGTCAACACTGATTGCTTAGGAGCTGTTAATATGAGTCTGGATGGTTTCGCAGAAAGACTCTCCCTGCATCTCCAGACCCTAACATTCATCAATGCTCTCACTGAGAGGCTGACAAGACTACTTAAAACTCCAGTCCCATGCCGAATAGTACTACCCTCCATAAGAGACTACTCCGGATCTTCCGACAATTCTCTGTCATCCTCCTGTGACGAAAGGCAAAGAATTACTGGGGGATGAGGGGAGTGGGAGAGGTATTTAAGCCTTTGGCTGGGGTGTCTTTGCCTCCTCCTGGTGGCCAGGTTCTATATTCCCAAAAGTAATGAATGAAGTTGTGGGCTCTCCTCATTTTAAGAAGGATATGAAGTCTCAGGTGTTAGAGAAAAAAAAAGGCAGGCAAAGGGCTTTAACATAGAAATGCATATATATATATACATGTCTAAAGATGTATATGTATGTATATATATATATATATATATATATATATATATATATATATATATATATATATATATATATATATATATATATATATTATATATATATATATATTTATAGTTGTGCTCATAAGTTTACATACACTGACAGAATTTATTTTCTTGGCCATTTTTCAAAGAATATGAATGATAACACAAAAACTTTTCTTTCACTCATGGTTAGTGTGTGGCAGAAGCCATTTATTATCAATAAACTGTGTTTACTCTTTTTAAAATCAGAATGACAACAAAAACTACCCAAATGGCCCTGGTCAAAAGTTTACATACCCCAGTTCTTAATACTGTGTATTGCCCCCTTTAACATCAATGACAGCTTGAAGTATTTTGTGGTATTTGTGGATGAGGCTCTTTATCTTCTCAGATGGTAAAGCTGCCCATTCTTCTTGGCAAAAAGCTTCCAGTTCCTGTAAATTCTTCGGCTGTCTTGCATGAACTGCACATTTGAGATCTCCCCAGAGATGATATTGAGGTCAGGAGACTGAGATGGCTACTCCAGAACCTTCACTTTATTCTGCTGTAGCCAATGACAGGTTGACTTGGCCTTGTTTTTAGGATCATTGTCATGTTGGAATGTCCAAGTACTTCCCATGCGTAGCTTCCGTGCTGATGAATGCAAATGTTCCTCCAGTATTTATTGATAACATACTGTATTCATCTTGCCATCAATTCTGACCAAATTTCCTGTGCCTTTGTAGCTCACACATCCCCAAAACATCAGCGATCCACCTCCGTGTTTCACAGTAGGAATGGTGTACCTTTCATCATAGGCCTTGTTGACTTTATGGTTTATGGTTGTGGCCAAAAAGCTCAATTTTGGTCGTATCACTTCAAATAACATTGTGCCAGGAGGTTTGAGGCTTGTCTCTGTGCTCTTCTGGCGACTCAACCATGCAGCCCATCTTTCTTCAAGTGCCTCCTTATTGAGCATCTTGAAACAGCCACACCACATGTTTTCAGAGAATCCTGTAATTCACCTGAAAGTATTTGTGGGCTTTTCTTTGCATCCCGAACAATTTTCCTGGCAGTTGTGTGACCATGGTTTGGTTTCAACAGAACCCTTCATTTTCCACTTCTTTATTAGAGTTTGAACACTGCTGATTGGCATTCTCAATTCCTTGGATATCTTTTTATATCCCTTTCCTGTTTTATACAGTTCAACTACCTTTTCCCGCAGATGCTTTGACAATTATTTTGCTTTCCCCTTGACTCAGAATCCAGAAACGTCAGTGCAGCACTGGATTAAAGATGCAAGGGTCTGTCAGGAGTCCAGAAACTCATTGACCTTTTATACACATACACTAATTACAAGCAAACAGATCACAGATGAGGATGGTTACCTTTAATAGCCATTCAAACCCCTTTGTGTCAACTTGTGTGCATGTTATCAGGCCAAAATCACCAGGGTATGTAAACTTTTGATCAGGGTCATTTGGATAGTTTCTGTTGTCATTATGATTTAAAAAGAGTAAACACAGTTGATTGATAATAAATGGCTTCAGCCAAACACTAACCATGAGTGAAAGAAAAATGTTTGTGTTATTATTCATAATCTCTAAAAAAAAATGGCCAAGAAATCCTGGAGTAGCCGTGTTAGTCCAGAGATTTAGATATCAAAATAGCAAGAGTATTGCATTGAGCAATGATACTTTTTTTATTGCACTAACTATACATTTATAAGTTGACAAGCTTTCGGAAGAGTTCCTTCCTTTATCAAGTCTTGCTTCAGACTTGATAAAGGAAGGAACTCTTCCGAAAGCTTGTCAACTTATAAATGTATAGTTAGTCCAATAAAAAAAGTATCATTGCTCAATGCAATACTCTTGTTATTTTGAGATATATATATATATATATATATATATATATATATATATACACACACACACATATACACAGTATATATATATATATATATATATATATATATATATATATATATATATATATATATATATATATATATATATATATATATATATATTGGTAAGCCGAATTTAGCGTTAACTCTTGTTCGTCTCATGGAGACCAAATCTATGGTTACCCCGAGAAAGGAAACTCTTGTACAAGTGGGTAGTCCAATATACAAAATGGGCCCAGAAATATAGCTTATAATCTCTTCTTGTTATTTTATGGTTTGCTGATGCACAAGGTAAGGGTTAAAGCAACGTTTTGGTAACCTTGGCCTTAATCATGCATAGTATATGCCACAAAAGATTGACATATGATGGGGCAACGTTGGACCCATAACAGTTCTATTAGTCTGGCCATACCAGGAATCTTGGAATAAAAAATAATTCTAATAGAGAACTAGCCTCAATAACGCCTCAATAAATTCACTTTGTTCCATAGTATACATACCACTATATAGGAGAGTTTTCTTAATAATGCTTATGCCAGACTCATGTTTGATCAAGGTGTATATGTTTTACATCTAGGGGCCTATTTAACAAAGGTCTGCTGGACCTGATCCAACAGTGTGGATCAGATCCGAAAGACCTTGCTGAATGTGGAGAGCAATACGCTCTCCGTATTCAACATTGCACTAGCAGGCCGCCAGCAGGGGGGTGTCAATCAACCCGATCATACTCAATCGGGTTGAATTGCAGCGATGTCTGTCCGCCTGCTCAGAGCAGGCAGACAGGTTTTATGGAGCAGCGTACAGAGCTTGATAGATAGGCCTCCTAGTGAGAATAGAATATATTAAGAGCTGGGCAAATATAAATATTTAAGCTTTTGTATAAAATGCCCAGTATCTTATATAAAAGATGACATTTTACCAACCTCTGGCGGTAACAACTTATCAATAAAGATTGCTATATTTGTAAAAAAAAAATTAGTTCACCCCAGACATTATGAGGCAACCTTTTCTTATTTTGTGCACTCTCGGCACGGTGTAAAAAATAGGTATTTTGGGATGCTCATTGGTCAAATAATCAGCTAGTTTCTTGTCATTTATTCCCTTAGTTTCTACTTTATACAGAATATTTGTAATAACCATACAAAAGCTTATCTGCCAATTGATCTTTAATTTCCTCAATTAAGTAATCCCTATTAAAAATCACGGATGCTCCACCCTTATCAGCCCTTTTAACATTGATGTTTTTATCCTTTAATGAATCTTTAGCTTCCCTTTGCTCTCTAGAGAGATTATTCATACTAATTTTATTGTTTTTGATCTTTTCTTTTAAATCAGCTATATCATTGATAACCAGTTTAACATATGTTGCCATGCTAGCATTGCTACTTGTGGGATTAAAACTATATATATTTTTTTCTCAAACCCATCTGTTTAGCAGTAAACATTTATCCTTTACATATATCTTTTTTAACTTCTGTATCATCTTTTGCAAATACAGACTTTAACCTTAATAACCGAAAAAAATGTTTATAGATCTTTCTCAAGTTCAAATATATTAATATCTTTATAAGGGCAAAATGTCAACCCCTTTTCGAGTAGTTTATACCCAATAGTTTATAATCACTGTCCCTCAATTGTAATCCAGAGATGTTTATCACTGAAGCAGAGGTTACTTCTGCTTTTAGATTAAATTAAAAGGAGGCTAAGAATGGACTAATAGGTGGCAGCAGAAAACAATTAGCAGTTGCATGGATACCTGAAGCTCGCCTGTGCATTGTTTTAATAATGTTTGTACCTATAAAAGGGGGAAGTGGAGTGGTGTATACTATGCATGATTACGGCCAAAATGGCTGAATCCTTGCTGTTTATATCTGTACTTTGAAATAACGAAAATTTGATTTTACTTCATGAACTGGTGCTGAGGAATTTGTATACATGTGCAAGGTGATAGGGGACTCTTATTCACATTTACCTATCAGCCATAAGTGTCGAGAAACCAAAGAAGATTCTCTGAGTGCACTGACAAAATGATGGAGCGTGCACCAAAATATTCAGCCAAGAATGGTACCACTACTCTAATTCTGCTCTCTGACAACTGTAACAAGAGCGCCAAAAACCTTTGTAAAACTGTTAGAGTTGTAGCCAGGCTAAAAGGAAAAGCTACAAGCTGATAACGTCAGTTCAGAAAAAAAAAAAAAAAAAGGAAATGATGGAGACCCTTGTGAATAGAAATGCACACGTAGGCATCCTTCATAAACTGTCCCTTGAGCACCAGGTTCTGGTAGTTTCTATTTTGAATAAGTAACCCTCTGGAACCTGATTAGGGTATACAGCTCCTGAATTGGTCTGAAAGTTCCCTCCTTCTTTGGTACAAATAAAAGATTGTAATAAATCTCAATTGAGAAGACTTTAAGCAAAAACCTGTCCGGTACCCTTGAGAAATGATTTGCATAACCCAGAGTTCCCGGATGAACCAAGCCCAGACCCTCTAAAAAAAGGCTTTACCTGCTCCCCTACCAATACAGAACCTGGATTGGGCCAGTACCCTCTGGATAAGGTTTTCTGGTGGATCTTGTATAGATAATAGATCAAGGCCAGGACCAAACAGAAACTTCCCCTAGAAAGCTAATGTTGAAAGTCTGAACTCTAATTACATGTTAGACGACCACGACCTTAACCAAAGAGAACTTTTAGCAAGGATGGCTAAGGCGGTATCTTCTGCATAAATACAGATCAACTAAATGAGTGCGCCTACCACAAACAGTGAATGGATTCCTGAATCTCCTCTAAATAAGATTAGACTGAAACTCAGTCCAATAAGGTATAAAACCAAGGAGATGTTGTGCGTGCAACAGAGACTATATACATAGCTGGTTGGAATAATAGACACCCCTGTAGAAGCCTCCAGCTGCCTATCCATAAAATCTCTGAAGGAGGTTCTATCCTCTAAATAAATTGTTGTTAGACTAGCTAAAGTGAAGATGGCTCTGTCTTCCTTAGGAAAATTCCAAAATCTGTATTAGGAAACAGTACTTTAAGGTTACGGAAATGGAATACATGGGATCCCAAGTTTGTCCCATTCTATAGAAATAATTTCCGAGAACAGAAAATGGAAAAAAATAAAAAACAATTTATCCAATTGATAAGACTTATGCTTAGCAAAATGCTCAATAATAAAATAGTAGATTGCTAATCTGAGTTTGAGGACAATTTGTCCAAAGACATTTCTTTTTAAGAACAAGAAGAAGAATCTTCAGAGTCAGATAGTTGAACTGGCTCAATAACAGCCTAAACAAAAGGCATATCACGTCTATTAGAGGAACTTAAAACCTGATAACATGTACACCTACTAGAGGCAGCATAGTCAGAAATAGCAGACTCAAGAGATTGATAAAATCAAGATAAAAATCAGTAATGCCACCCTGAGGGATATGCCCTGGGGGGAAATAGGAGGAGACAAAGCTAAATGAGACTGTAAAAACAGAACTTAGCCAGGTACTACAAAACTGTGCAGGAGGGTAAACAATGCATATGTTGCAAAGCATACATTTATAAATAGGAAAAAAAGGACAGGATCTACCTTCTAATGGGACTACGCTAGCAAAGTAACACGATTAAAGTGTCATAGTAAGAAAGGGTTTACAGTGACCCTTAATTAAGGAGATAGAAAAGCAATACCAGTGCATTAGCATTAGAGAGATAATATAAATAAACATATATTTACACAAGTTATACCCTTTAGAAACAGTAGCAATACAGACTTACTACAAGGCTGTTACAAAAAAACACTGGATGTAAACATTGGATAACCTATATAAGTATGATTGGAATAAATGTGACCCACTAGGAACCGCTATAAAATATTTTATCACAGTTTTGTCGAGAAAGATTTTTGACCGGCATAGTGCACTGACTACCCTACACACTGCTCTGAAAATGTCTCGGGAGACCTCTTAACCCTCCTAACCGAATAGGGATTGAGTGCTAAGGAGACGGGCAGCATGAATAGAGTATTACAGAGCTGAAGGGCGTATCCATTTAAAGGAGCCTTTACATCACAATTGTGACCCCCAGAAATCACATATAAAACCAGTATATATAGTACCAATAGCAATGTAAGATATAATAGGAATTTACAAAATTACCCCTTAAGTGCATAAGTAATCTATACTGTGCACAAACCTCTGCACTGCATGATATCCAGCCTAAAGTATGTGATAAGGCTGTACTAAGTGATATACTGCTATGACTGGCTATTAAATACTTAGACAATGTAATTACTAATAGCATGTGAGCTGTGTGAGATATATGGGTACTTACCCAGCGACAGTCTCCGCCAATGATCTTACTCCAATGTAATCCTCAGGAGACAGTAGAGAGCCCATCCCGTACCATAACAGTAGAGGATATACTGAGGGAGTAAATCTACATGGTCATGCAAGAGGAGGCTAAAGGAACTTCCCAGCGACACCCATGGCAGACTTGTGACCACAACTCTATATTTACATTACACAGTTGGTACTCTCCTATGTCCCTCTCTTCCAGGAACTAACCTACGAGGGAAAATCTGTGATTAATATCTATGTAATTCTTCAAAAAAAATCCTGAACACCTCTAGTCTTGTCTAATCCTTGAAGAGGTAAAAAACTACTGAGAAAGAAAGGGAAGTAGGAGGGATAATTAAGTCTCTGGTGCAGGGTGCCTGCCTCTTCCAGGTGGCCAGGAGATTAATTCCCAACAGTAATGAAAGGAGTCGTGGACTCTCACTCACCATAGAAAGAAAGGGGAAATTATAACCCCAACTCCATTTCTTGCATCCTATAATTCCATTTAAATTAACACACACAAAGAAACCTTAAATAAGTAGATTGTACACTGTCTTGACAGGAATGACCTTAAACCATTCATGTTGAACACCAAGGTTTTATTGTTTATTTATTATACTAGATGCCTTTACTATTGATGTTATATCTGATGATATTTTTAAATAATTGGTTATCTAATAGATTATTATCATTTAGACATTTTAAAAATAAGACCGTAGTTACAAAATTCTACTGTAATATCTAAACACATTTAAGTACAAACATTTAAATTTAACTTTTAATTTGTGTAAAACATTTCTGCTGTGAGATAGTAAAAGTCCAAATCCCATCTTTCTGTGCAAATTGCTGAAATATCCAGTAACATGAGGAAGACGAAAGAGTGCTCATTTAGCAAATTCTAAGATTATCTTTCAGAGATAAGTGGATTGGCCTAACATCAATATATGATACCATTTTAGTTGTGTCAAATCCCATTTGACCACAAATCAATTTAATTTTCTTGGTTTCATCTTTAAGATTTAGCCATGGATGTTTAACTCTATCATGGCCACAATATACTCTTATTTAATGTGCTGCACCTTATATTTTCAACAACTTAACTTGCAAAAGCAGGCACTATACAAATAAGAAGCGTCAAATGATTTACAAGCCAAAGCATTACTATTAAGTTTTAATTTGAGCAAAACCATATATTTTCCTAAAACATTAGCATTTTCCAAATTGTCAGATACCTAAAGTATGAGGTGTTAAATTATAATTATGCTTTGTATTGTAATATTTCAAAATTAAAGTTTTTTTAAAAAAGGACAAGAGGTGCTTTTTTTTCCTTAAAGGGACATGACACCCATTTTTTTTCTTTTGTGATTTAGATAAAGCAATCATTATACAATTTTCAAATTTACTTCTACTATCTATGTATTTACCAGGAAACACAATTATTTATGGGATTCATTAGACCAATAGCATCTTAAATGTTCATATCATAAGTTTATTATATGTGAACATTAAAACAATCAAAAAATGGCACAAAGTCTAAAGCTATAGGAGCATTGTAGTTATGTTAAAAAAAATATTTAAAATTGTGTCTAAAGCTTGCATTCACCAAGATAGACAACCTTTTCCTTAATAACAGTCTTACAAAGTAGTAATGTAGTTAGCAAGTATTGGTAAAATACTATCTGGCATGTCATTCTAACTGATAAGATTTCTATAGAGTTTAGGTAGGACAAGACGTTAGACTGGACTTTCCACTTTATTACTTAACCAGACAGTTTGTGTCATTTTTGTGCGATTGTATGAAGGAATGCTAAACTCGTCAGATTAAGGCATACGCGATGTATGCTATGGTATTCATGATGAGTTTTTCCTTAAAGGGATATGAAACCCAAAATATTTATTTTACAATTCAGACAGAACATATAATTTTAAACAACTTAACAATTTACATCTGTTATCAAATTTGCTTCATTCTCTTGGTATATTTTGTTGAAGGAGGAGCAATGTACAACTGAGAACTAGCTGAACACTTCTGGTGAACCAATGACAAGAGTTATATATGTGCAACCACCAATCAACAGCAAACTCCCCAGTAGTATATTACTGCTTCTGAGTCTTCCTATGTATGCTTTTCAACAAAAGATATCAAGAAAATAAAGCAAATTATTTAAAAGAAGTAAATCAGAAAGTTGTTTAAAATTGCATGTTCTATCGGAATAATGAAAGAACATTTTTTGGGTTTCATGTCCCTTTAACGTGGCAGAAATCAAAAACTGTATCAATAGCAAAGCAATGGCAGACTATAACAATGTCTTGACCAATAGCAAGGAAGAAATCAAGCATGCAAAATAGGTGTTCACTCTCTATTCATCTTAACAGTACTTAAAAACTTAGAACCAATATTTGCCATTTCAAATATAATTTTTCTGTGTTCTTTAGCCCAGTAAAAAATTATTGTTGTACCAGTTTCACACAATGTACTTTAAAAACTGATGTTGAAAATTTGCAATCTCTGACAGCTTTTGGCTGGGCTTATTCAAGATGTTAAAGGGATAGTAAACCCAAATTGTTTCTTTCATGATTCAGACAGAGCATGCAATTTTAAGCATCTTTCTAATTTACTCCTATTATCAATGTTTCTTCATTCTCTTGGTATCTGTTAAAGTGATGGTAAATTTCAGACTATAAGAATGTTGCAATAAAACATATTTGTTTGCAAGTAAAACCACTTTTTTTTTTTTTTTAAAGTCTATATATATTTTATAATAAAAGGTTTATAATCCTAATTGGTATTGTCTGTTCCTCCATCCCCTTAATTTCCTCTTTTGGCTGGGCTGTGATAAATAGAGCAGTCACATCCACTCTCTATATAGGCTTTCTATAGGCTTTAAAGGGGCTGGACTTCAAGATTGTCAACTGACACACATGTTGATTGGATGTTCACTGGAATTGTCATAAAAAAAAAAAGCGTTCCTCCATGTGGGCCGGCATAACATTGCAATAGAAGCATTACTATATGAACTAATTTAACCCTTTCACAGATGGATTTTAAAAAAAAAGGTACACATACTTTTTTTTTAATGGCAAAGATTATATTTATAGCATTTGATTATTTAAAGTTTACTGCCACTTTATTGAGAATTAACGTAAGCTTATTTCCTCTATATGGCCTTTTAAGACCAAAACATGTCACAGATACAATTTTGCAGATACATTTTGAAAGTCCTAATTATATAAACATCATAGCTTGTATCTGACAAATAGGTACTTTCATCCATAGGTCACTATTTTAATACTTATTCTCATTTTAGATTGTTTTAATTGACTTCAGCAACACAACGCCCCTTGTTTTGAATGACCAGTTCCTGTACTTCACTCATGATTTTAAAAGAGTGCATACTCACATATTTGTAAAATGCTTAAAGGGACAGTCAAGTCCAAAAAAAAAACTTTCATGATTTAAATAGGGCAGTAATTTTAAACAACTTTCCAATTTACTTTTATCACCAATTTTGCTTTGTTCTCTTGGTATTCTTAGTTGAAAGCTAAACCTAGGAGGTTCATATTCTAAGTTCTTAGACCTTGAAGGCTGCCTCTAATCTAAATGCATTTTGATAGTTTTTCACCACTAGAGGGCATTAGTTCACGTGTTTCATATAGATAACATTGAGCTCATGCACGTGAATTTACCATGGAGACAGCTCTGATTGGCTAAACTGCAAGTCTGTCAAAAGAACTGAAATAAGGGGGCAGTCTACTGAGGCTTAGATACAAGGTAATTACAGAGGTAAAACATGTATAATTATAACTGTGTTGGTTATGCAAAACTGGGAAATTGGTCATTAAGGGATTATCTATCTTTTAAAACAACAATTCTTTTTTTTTTATATACATTTTTTTTTAAACCAGCAAAAGATAATTTTAGAAAAAGGTGTATAGGACTTGAGAACAAATTAACATACATACCAATGTCACATGTTAGATGCAATATTTAAATAATATGCTCAAACCTCATGAACAACAGTAAATGTAATAATGTCTCAAGGGCATATTGTGTGATATGAAAAATTAGAGAAAGCATTTACTTACCCGTGTAAAGTTACCTTCAAAACTGTGAATATCCAGTTGTGGCTTTTGAGCATAAACATAAGCATTGATTGAAAAGAGATCCTGCAACAGAGAATAGCTTCAATTAATAAACAATGCAGCTTTATCACTAAATAACTATGTCATAGAATCATGACCAAAAACAGCCTGTTCATTTCTAAATATGATACCATTGATTTTTTTCATGAAACATAAACTTGATTATTTTTTTTGCACAAAACACAGAGACAGATGGAACAATTAAAAAAAAACGTATTATGAGTAACTTTTTAATTTGAGCCTTTAAAATAATCCTAAAGGAAATTTTCGGAAACTTGAGTAATATTTATTTGATATTTGTTTTAATACAAACCATAATTTAGGGTGACAAAGTCATGATGGCTTTATAAAATATTGACCTCCTTTGTTTTAATATTTCTAAGCTACTATGAACTTCTTAAAGATCTGATTATTAAAGTCACAACTACACAAAAAATAGAGTTAGTTTAGCTTAGCATTCCAATTCAGTTAAAGGGGCAGTAAACACTAACGGCTAGATTATGAGTTTTGCGTTAAGGTGAAAAAGCAGCGTTATCAGATTATAACGCAGCTTTTTTCACTACCGCTGGTATTACGAGACTTGCAGGTTTAGGGGCACCGCACACTTTTTTGGCCTTAACGCAAATCAACTTACGCAAATTGCATAAAGTCTTTTTTCAATGGGACTTCCATAGCGCCGGTATTACAAGCTTGTCCTTGGAGGCCAAAAAGTGAGTGGTACACCCTATCCAGTCAAGATTTGTAACGCATTCTAAAGTCAGTAGTTATGAGTTTTACACTACAAAGCTGTAGCATAAAACTCATAACAAAAGTGCTAAAAAGTACACTAACACCCATAAACTACCTATTAGCCCCTAAACTGAGGCCCTCCCACATTTCAAACACTGAAATAAAATTATTAACCCCTAATCTGTCGCTCCGGACATCGCAGCAACTATACTAAATATATTAACCCCTAAACCGCCATACTCCCGCCTCGCAAACACTAGTTAAATAGTATTAACCCCTAATCTGCTGCCCCGACATTGCCAACACCTACCTACATTTATAAACCCCTAACATCGCTGCCACCTACATACATTTATTAACCCCTAATCTGCCACCCCTAACATTGCCGCCACTATACTAAAGTTATTAACCCCTAACCCCCCCTAACTTAAATATAATTAAATGAAATCTAAATAAAACCTACTATTAATAACTAAATAATTCCTATTTAAAACTAAATACTTACCTGTAAAATAAACCCTAAGCTAGCTACAATATAACTAATAGTTACATTGTATCTAGCTTATGGTTTATTTTTATTTTACAGGCAAGTTTGTAATTATTTTAACTAGGTAGAATAGTTACTAAATAGTTATTAACTATTTAATAACTACCTAGCTAAAATAAATACAAATGTACCTGTAAAATAAAACCTAACCTGCCTTACACTAACACCTAACCTTACCCTACAATTAAATAAATTACCAAAATTAAATACAATTAACTAAATTCAATACAATTAGCTAAATTACAAAAAAACAAACACTAACTTACAGAAAATAAAAAAAATTACAAGACCTTTAAACTAATTACACCTAATCTAATAGCCCTATCAAAATAAATAAAGCCCCCAAGAAATCAGCTCTTTTACCTGTAAAAAAAAATACAAACAACCCCCCAACAGTAAAACCCACCACCCACACAACCAACCCCCCAAATAAAACCGTAACTAAAAAAAAACTAAGCTCCCCATTGCCCCGAAAAGGGCATTTGGATGGGCATTGCCCTTAAAAGGGCATTTAGCTCTTTTGCAGCCCAAGCCCTAATCTAAAAATAAAACACACACAATACACCCTTAAAAAATCTTAACACTAACCCCCGAAGATCCACTTACAGTTTTGAAGAGCCGACATCCACCGTCAACGAAGCCGGGAGAAGTCTTCATCAAAGCGGCAAGATGTCCTCAACGAAGCTGGCAGAAGTGGTTCTCCTGACGGGCAGAAGTCTTCATCCAGACGGCATCTTCTATCTTCATCCATCCGGCGCGGAGCAGGTCCATCTTCAAGACATCCGACACGGAGCATCCTCTTCAATCGACGGCTTCTTCTACAATGAAGGTTCCTTTAAATGACGTCATCCAAGATGGTGTCCCTTAGATTACGATTGGCTGATAGAATTCTATCAGCCAATCGGAATAAAGGTTGAAAAAATCCTATTGGCTGATGCAATCAGCCAATAGGATTGAACTTCAATCCTATTAGCTGATCCAATCAGCCAATAGGATTGAGCTTGAATTCTATTGGCTGTTCCAATCAGCCAATAGAATGCAAGCTCAATCCTATTGGCTGAATAGATCAGCCAATATGATTTATTCAACCTTAATTCCGATTGGCTGATAGAATTCTATCAGCCAATCGAATCTAAGAGACGCCATCTTGGATGACGTCATTTAAAAGAACTTTCATTGTAGAAGAAGCCATGGATTAAAAAGGATGCTCCGCGTCGGATGTCTTGAAGATGGACCCGCTCCGCGCCGGATGGATGAAGATAGAAGATGCCGTCTGGATGAAGACTTCTGCCCATCTGGAGGACCACTTTTGCCGGTTTTGTTGAGGACATCTTGCCGCTTGGATGAAGACTTCTCCCGGCTTCGTTGACGATGGATGTGGGCTCTTCAAAACTGTAAGTGGATCTTCAGGGGTTAGTGTTAGGATTTTTTAAGGGTGTATTGGGTGGGTTTTATTTTTAGATTAGGGTTTGGGCTGCAAAAGAGCTAAATGCCCTTTTAAGGGCAATGCCCATCCAAATGCCCTTTCAGGGCAATGGGGAGCTTAGGTTTTTTTAGTTAGGATTTTATTTGGGGGGTTGGTTGTGTGGGTGGTGGGTTTTACTGTTGGGGGGTTGTTTGTATTTTTTTTTTACAGGTAAAAGAGCTGATTTCTTTGGGGCAATGCCCCTCAAAAGGCCCTTTTAATGGCTATTGGTAGTTTAGTTTAGGCTAGGTTTTTTTTTATTTTGGGTGGGCTTTTTTATTTTGATACGGCTATTAGATTAGGTGTAATTAGTTTAAAGATCTTGTAATTTGTTTTTTTATTTTCTGTAATTTAGCTAATTGTATTGAATTTAGTTAATTTTATTTAATTTTGGTAATTTATTTAATTGTAGGGTAAGGTTAGGTGTTAGTGTAAGGCAGGTTAGGTTTTATTTTACAGGTACATTTGTATTTATTTTAGCTAGACGGCATCTTCTATCTTCATCCATCTGGCGCGGAGCAGGTCCATCTTCAAGACATCCGACACGGAGCATCCTCTTCAATCGACGGCTTCTTCTACAATGAAGGTTCCTTTAAATGACGTCATCCAAGATGGTGTCCCTTAGATTACGATTGGCTGATAGAATTCTATCAGCCAATCGGAATAAAGGTTGAAAAAATCCTATTGGCTGATGCAATCAGCCAATAGGATTGAACTTCAATCCTATTAGCTGATCCAATCAGCCAATAGGATTGAGCTTGAATTCTATTGGCTGTTCCAATCAGCCAATAGAATGCAAGCTCAATCCTATTGGCTGAATAGATCAGCCAATATGATTTATTCAACCTTAATTCCGATTGGCTGATAGAATTCTATCAGCCAATCGAATCTAAGAGACGCCATCTTGGATGACGTCATTTAAAAGAACTTTCATTGTAGAAGAAGCCATGGATTAAAAAGGATGCTCCGCGTCGGATGTCTTGAAGATGGACCCGCTCCGCGCCGGATGGATGAAGATAGAAGATGCCGTCTGGATGAAGACTTCTGCCCATCTGGAGGACCACTTTTGCCGGTTTTGTTGAGGACATCTTGCCGCTTGGATGAAGACTTCTCTCGGCTTCGTTGACGATGGATGTGGGCTCTTCAAAACTGTAAGTGGATCTTCAGGGGTTAGTGTTAGGATTTTTTAAGGGTGTATTGGGTGGGTTTTATTTTTAGATTAGGGTTTGGGATGCAAAAGAGCTAAATGCCCTTTTAAGGGCAATGCCCATCCAAATGCCCTTTCAGGGCAATGGGGAGCTTAGGTTTTTTTAGTTAGGATTTCATTTGGGGGGTTGGTTGTGTGGGTGGTGGGTTTTACTGTTGGGGGGTTGTTTGTATTTTTTTTTTTTTACAGGTAAAAGAGCTGATTTCTTTGGGGCAATGCCCCTCAAAAGGCCCTTTTAATGGCTATTGGTAGTTTAGTTTAGGCTAGGGTTTTTTTTATTTTGGGTGGGCTTTTTTATTTTGATACGGCTATTAGATTAGGTGTAATTAGTTTAAAGATCTTGTAATTTGTTTTTTTATATTCTGTAATTTAGCTAATTGTATTGAATTTAGTTAATTTTATTTAATTTTGGTAATTTATTTAATTGTAGGGTAAGGTTAGGTGTTAGTGTAAGGCAGGTTAGGTTTTATTTTACAGGTACATTTGTATTTATTTTAGCTAGGTAGTTATTAAATAGTTAATAACTATTTAGTCACCTAGGTAAAATAAATACAAACTTGCCTGTAAAATAAAAATAAACCCTAAGCTAGATTAGTTATATTGTAGCTATCTTAGGGTTTAATTTTACAGGTAAGCATTTAGTTTCAAATAGGAATTATTTAGTTATTAATAGTAGGTTTTATTTAGATTTAATTAAATTATATTTAAGTTAGGGGGCGTTAGGGTTAGGGGTTAATAACTTTAGTATAGTGGCAGGCAGATTAGGGGTTAATAATATTTAACTAGTGTTTGCGATGTGGGAGTGTGGCAGTTTAGGGGTTAATATGTTTATTATAGTGGTGGCGATGTATGGAGCGTCAGATTAGGGGTTAATAAATATAATGTAGGTGTCGGCGATGTCGGGGGCGGCACATTAGGGGTTAATAAGTGTAAGATTAGGGGTGTTTAGACTCGGGGTTCATGTTAGGGTGTTAGTTGTAAACATAAAATGTGTTTCCCCATAGGAATCAATGGGGCTGCATTACTAAGCTTTATGCTGCTTTATTGCAGGTGTTAGGCTTTTTCTCAGCCGGCCCTCCCCATTGATGTCTATGAGCACGTACAACCAGCTCACCGCTGACTTAAGCAGAGCTGGTATTGGAGTGCGGTATGGAGCTCAATTTTGCTCTACGCTCACTTCTTGTCTTTTAACGCCGGGTTTATAAAAACCTGTAATACCAGCACTGTAGGAAAGTGAGCGGTGACCATAACGCACCCCTCTTACCGCAAAACTCGTAATCTAGCCATAAAATTGTTATTGTTTAATAAGATAGATAACGCCTTTACTACCCATCCCCCAGCTTTGCATAACCATCATTGTTATATTAATATACTATATAACATTTAAAACAGCTAAATGTCTGCCTGTTTCAAAGCCATTAAAGACAGCCTCTTATTACATGCTTTTGTATTAGCTTTTTCACAACAGGGGATTGCTAGTTCATGTGAGCCATATAGATAACATTGCGATCACGTCCGTGGCTTGTGGCAGACACTGCACTAATTGGCTAAAATGCAAGTCAATAGATAATAAATACAAAGTCATGTGATCAGGGGGCTGTCAAAAGATGCTAAGATACAAGGTAATCACTGAGGTAAAAAGTATATTAATACAACTGTGTTGGTTATGCAAAACTGGGGAATGGGTAATAAAAGGATCATCTATCTTTTAAGACAATAAAACTTCTGGTGTAGACTGTCCATTTAACAACTAAAGCCAAAAAAAATTATGAAAGTTGTCAAATGAGGGGTTACATGTCCTCCTAAGATGGACGTCACTGTCATAAAAATGGTGACTACCTGCAAAAGTAGGCACCAGGAGGTTTTTGCTAAGGGTGCTCTAATTCATCTAGAGGTACTTTATAAAGCATTGAAGCTTTTTGTCTTTCGCAAATGAACTCCAAAACCTTACAGCAACAAATCTAAGTTATGAGCATTAGCAGTCTATTTCAGTCATAACTCAGCATACCCGGTGCTGGTTTCACCTGTGCACATGATAGTCCTCAGGATCCATAACCTGTGGAAAATAATCCCGCCACTAGGAGGAGGCCAAGAACCCACACAAAAGCATACAATTCCCTCCCACCTTCCATCAATATAACACATAGCTGAGCAGAGAATAGGAAACAGATAGGTAGGAAAAACAAAAGCAGAGTCTATAGAGGTTCAAATTAGAACTCTCACCCATAAAACTTGAAATGGACTATCATCATATTATATATATATATATATATATATATATATATATATATATATATATATATATATATATATATATATATATATATATATATATATTATATATTATTATAAAAATATAAATTATGGATACCTGATGATTTCATTTTTATCGTGGAGAGGGTGCAGAGGGAACAAGGAACAGTAGGAGAAATATCAGGGTATAAATGGTGCCAGAAGAACAAAAATTAAATTTAGGTCTGCCCACCGGAGAAATGGGCAGGAGCCGTGGACTCTCCTCCCCACAATGGAAATTAAATTATCAGGTAAGCATAATTTATATTTTCCATCTAAAGGAGAGGAGAGTCCATGGCTTCATTCATTACTTGTGGGAACAAATACCCAAGCTCAAGAGGACACTGAATGAAAATGGGAGGGCAAGAGGCGGACCCTAATCTGAGGGCACCACAGCCTGTAAAACTTTTCTCCCAAAAACTGCTTCCACCGAAGCAAAAACTTAAAATTTGTAACAATTTTGTAAAGGTATGTAAGGAGGACCAGGTAGCCACCTTACAAATCTGCTCCACTGAGGCCTCATTCTTGAAGGCCCAAGAAGAAGCCACAGCTCTATTTGAATGAGCCGTGATCCTCTGAGGAGGCCTATGTCCTGCTGTCTCGTAGGCCAAGCGAATCATGCTCCTCAAGCAAAAGGACAATGAAGTTGCAGAGGCTTTCTGCCCCTTGCGCTTCCCTGAATACACCACAAAAAGGGATGTAGTCTGTCTGACATCCTTCGTAGCCTGAAGATAGAACTTCAAAGCTCAAACCACGTCAAAATTATGAAGTAACCTCTCCTTAGAAGAAAAGGGGTTAGGACACAAAGAAGGAACAACTATTTCCTGATTGATGTTACGGTTAGACACAACCCTGGGAAGAAATCCCAAACCAGTGTGAAGAACAGCCTTATCAGCGTGAAAAACCAAATAAGGAGGCTCGCATTGCAAGGCCGCCAACTCAGATACTCTGCATGCCGATGCAATAGCCAACAGAAATAGTACCTTCCAAGAAAGAATATTAATGTCAACAGAGTGCATAGGTTCAAATGGAACCCTCTGCAACACCTTCAGAACCAAGTTCAAGCTCCGAGGAGTGGATTGTCTAAAAACAGGCCTGATTCTAGACAGAACCTGAACAAATGACTGAATATCAGGAAGCTTGGTGAGCCTCTTGTGCAACAGAACAGATAATGCCAAAATATGTCCCTTTAATGAACTAGTGGCAAGCCCCTTCTCCAGTTCATCCTGGAGAAAGGACAGAATCCTGGATATCTTAACCTTGTGCTAAGGATATCCATGCTTCTCACACCAGGACAAGTAAGTCCTCCACACCTTATGATAGATGCAACGAGTAACCAGCTTCCTGGCCTGAACTAGAGTATCAATCACCCTCTCAGAAAACCCTCTCTTGGCCAAAACTAAGCGTTCAATCTCCACGCAGTCAGTCTCAGAGAATCTAGATTTTGATGTTGAAAAGGACCCTGTACAAACAGATCCCTGTCACAGAGTAACCTGCATGGAGGAGACGATGACATCCCCACCAGAGCAATCTGAATAGCTGAAGCTTGCTCCTGCTTGATGCAGGCCACTACACAAGGTAGAAGTGGCAACGGTAGAAAAATGTAAACTAGGTTGAACCCAGAAGGTACCACCAAGGCATCTATCAGTTCTGCCTGGGGATCCCTGGACCGCGACCGTTTTCTGGGTAGCTTGCAATTGAGTTTGGACGCCATGAGCTCTATCTCCGTAGTCCCCCATTCATGACAAATCTCCGGAAAAACACCTTGGGGTGGAGAGACCATTCCCCCGGATGGAAGTATTGCCTGCTGAGAAAATCTGCTTCCCAGTTGTCCACACCCGGAATGTGGATTGCTGAGAACGAGCAGCTGTGGGACTCTGACCATTCCAATATCCAAGAAACCTCCCTCATCACTAGTGAACTTCTTGTCCCCCCTGATGGTTGATGTAAGCCACCGAGGTAATGTCTGTCTGAAATCTGATGAAGCTGAACGACCCCAGAAGGGGCCACACCCTCAGAGCATTGTAGAACGCTCGAAGTTCCAGAATATTAATCGGGAGGAGAGACTTCTCTTTAGACCATTTTCCATGACCATCCTGACACCCCAAACAGCTCCCCATCCTGCTAGACTTGCGTCCATGGTCACAATCTCCCAGGACGGTTTCAGGAAGGATGTCCCTTGGGACAGTTGTTCCGGACGGATCCACCAAGAGAGGGAGTCTCTCGTCCAATCGCCCAGAGAAATCTGCTGGGATAGGTCTGTATGATCGCCGTTCCACTGTCTCCACATGGAGAACTGAAGAGGTCTAAGATGGAACCTGGCGAATGGAATGACATTGATGCTGGAAACCATGAGCCCGATCACCTCCATACTCTGAGCCACAGAGGGACTGGAGTAGGACTGAAGAGCAAGACAGGCGGACGCAATCTTCTTGCATCGCTGCTCTGGGAGAAATATCCCCATGGGTATGGAATCCATTATCGTTCCCAGGAACTCCACCCTGTTGCTAGGAATAAGGGAACTCTTTCCTGAGTTTATTTTCTAACCGTGAGATTGGAGCAAAAGAAGAAGAGCCCTCGAGTGATCCTCTGCGAGACTGAACGACGGCACCTAGACTAGGATGTCGTCCAGATGGGGCACCACAGCAATGCCCCTGGATCTGGCTACTGCAAGTAGCGCCCCCAGAACCTTTATAAAGACTCTTGAAGCCGTCGCCAGACCAAAGGGAAGGGCCACAAACTGGAAATGTTGGTCCAGAAACGCAAATCTCAGGAACCTGAAGTGATCCCTGTGGATTGGCACATCAAGTCTATTGTCATCATGAACTGACCCTCTTGAACTAAGTGCAGAATAGATCTGCTCGTTTTCATTTTGAACGATGGAACAGCCAGAAACTTGTTTAAACATTTTAGGTCTAGAATCGGGCCCTCCTTCTTTGGGACTATGAAAATGTTTGAATAGTACCCTAGACCCCTTTCTGATTGGGGTACTCCTAGAGAAGAGAGATCCCTCACACATTCTAGAAAGGCTACTCACTTTTCTGGTCTGGAAGACAGATTTGACAGGAGGAATCTGCCCCTGGGCGGATGAGTTCTGAACCCTATCCTGTATCCTTGGGCGACAACCTCCAGAACCTAAGGGTCCTGAACATCCTGCAACCAGGCCTCTGAGAAGAGAGATAATCTGCCCGCTACTTGGTCCGGAGACCGGTTGGGGGCTACCCCTTCATGTCGCCTTTGTTTCGGTGGGCTTCTTGTTCTGCTTGGACTTATTCCAAGACTGAGCTGGTTTCCAAATATTCCTGGATTGATCCGCTTTCGCGACGGTCTGCTGGCGTTGGGCATTGTCCGCACAAAAGAAATGAAAAGTAGATCCCATAAGCTTAACTTTCTTATCCGGCGGTAAGAAAGCACCCTTGCCTCCCGTCACCGTAGATACAATCAAGTCCAATCTGGACCGAACAGGATCTTTCCCTGAAAGGGAAGGGATAACAGTCTGGACTTAGAGGTCATGTCCGCAGACCACAACTTTAGCCACAGAGCCCTGTGGGCTAGTACAGAAAAACCTTATACCTTAGCATTCAGGCGAAAAATTAGCATATTGGCATCACAAATAAAAGAATTAGCAACTATCAAGGCCTTAATTCTCTCTTGTATCTCGTCGAGGGGAGTCTCCCTCTCGACTATAGCAGACAGAGATTCGTACCAATATGTTGCAGCTCCGGCAACCACCGCTACCGCCGCTGTCGGCTGAAAAACAAAACCTGTGTGTTGAAACATTTTCCTTAACATGTTTTCTAATTTTTTATCCATGGGCTCTTTGAACGACAAACTATCCTCCAGAGGAATCATCGTCCGCTTCGCGAGCGTAGAGATAGCACCATCCACCTTAGGGACAGTCCCCCATAGCTCGAGCTGAGTCCGGGATGGGGACAGTTTCTTAAAGGAAGAAGAAAGGGAAAAGGAAGAACCTAATCTGTCACATTCATTGTTAATAATGTTAGCCATCTTAACAGGAACAGGGAAGGTCTGAGGTACCACCCTGTCCTCATACATTTTATCAAGTTTAGGAATTGAGGGTTCCTCCGGTAGTTTTGGTTCCGGAATCTCAAGAGTAGCAAGCACCTGCCTCAGCAAAAAGCGCAAATTCTCCATCCTAAAAATAAAGCCAGGCTCCTCTGCAGACGGAGCTTTAGATGACCCAGAAGGAACGTCCACCGAAGAGTCGGAGTCATCCTCATCAGCGGATAACCTTTCCAAAATATCCATAGGAGTATATGACCCCTGGGCCAGATCGCCATATTTTACCTTACGCTTGCGCTTAGCAGAATGTGGTAAGGCACTAATCACCTTAGAGACCGCTGTTTGCAGTTGATCTGCAAAGTCTGACGGCCAACGGATCTCTCCCGAAGGAGAAATAGACATGCCCTGGGGTGCTGCATGTGTACTCGGAGATGAATGTAGGGGACACACCTCATGGGACAGGGAGCCCTCAGAGGTAGACGGCTCAGTAGAACTAGACATTCTCTTTTTCTTGTGACCTTATCAAGGCATGGGGAACATAGTTGAGCAGGCGGATCTACCAGAACCTCCTTACAATAAACACAGGTACTAGACTAAGTTAAAGAGGGGGTATCCCCTAACGTGTCGAAGTCCTCCATAGCTTGCGCTTTATTACGGACTAGATATAAAATATAAACAATGGCACCTTTATAACCTCCAATGGCTGGGGTACTCACCACCAACTAGGACCCGGACCACAGAAACCGTTACGACTCCTGCACTGCTAGTCAACTAGGCCTCGCAGGACCGCTCCTGCACTAGGGAGAAAAACATGCCAAAACTGCTGCGCAAATACACTCGGAAGAAAACTAAAGTTCACCCATTGCCAGAGCATCATCTCACACATATCGCAGCAATGGCACAAACAATATTATGTATAACCCCCCCTGTTCAATAATCCCCTTACTAGGGATGTTAACCCTTGATTCTATAAAGATAAGAGGCATCACACTGTGACCCTGTCTTCTGCGTTCTCATTATGTGTATAAAAATTAAACAATCTTACCAGAATCTACGCCGTGGAACAGGGACACGGCCTCTCAAGTGTGACAGTGTAGTAGCATCGCTCCTGACATGGACTTGATTGTCGGAAGAAGGCAGTGAAACTCGTCAACACTGATTGCTAATGTAGCTGTTAAAATGAGTCGGGATGGTTTTGCATAAAGACTCTCCCTGCATTTCTGGACTTTCATCCATGCTCTCACTGAGAGGCTGACAGGACTACTTAAAACTCCAGTCCCATTCCGAAGAGTACTACCCTCCAAATGACTACTTTCTAATCTCCTGACACTTCTCTGCAACCTCCTGTTTCTTTTGTATAATGATGATAGTCCAAAGGATCCATAACTTGGTATAAATACTCAAGCATATAGTCCATGTTACAGAAAGGGTGGGACATTTTTCAGGCAGTTTGTATTCATCAAACACTGCGGCCTAAAGGACTTTCCTGCCAAAAGCTGCTTGCAAAGAAGCAAAAACATCAAAGCAGTAACATTTTGAAAAAGTAAATAGAGAAGACCATGTTGCGGCTTTCCAAATCTGCTCCAAAGATGCATCATTTTTGAAAGCCCAGAAAGTTGCAACTGATCTGGTAGACTGGGCTGTGAAACACTAAGGGGGAGACTTTCCTGCCACAAAGTAAGTCTTGTGAATTACCTGTTTGATCCACAGTCTACAGGCTACAGTAGTAGCCTTCTGCCATTTACGAGTCCGAAAGTAATGAAAAAACAATCTGGAAGACTATCTGAACACCTTAGTAGCTTGAAGATAACATTTCAATGCTCTGACTACATCAAGATTATGTAAAAGATGTTCCTTAAAATTAGCAGCTTCTGGACAAAAGAAGGACCAACAATCTCCTGAATGATATTTTGCAAAGAAACTACCTTAGGAGGAAAATCATATTTAGTATGAAGCACAGTTTTATCTATGTGAAAAACTAAAAATGGAGAATCCCAGGAGAAAGCTGATAACTCAGAAACTCTGCTATGTGAGGAAATTGCTAACAAGAAAAGCACTTATCAATATAAAAGTTTGATATCAATGGAATGCAGAATAGAAGAACTAAATTCAGAGAAATAGGTCTTACAACTGGCCTGATTCTTACGAACATCTGGACAAAAGTATGATAGTCAGGAAGTTTAGCTAACTTTCTATAAAAGAGAACAGATAAAGCAAATATTTGACCCTTTAGGGAGCTAGCAGACAAACCTTTTTAAAGGCGATTTCTAGGAATCTTCAAGGAATACAAAGAAATCTTCTGGAAGAACACCATTCAAAGTGTGCCCTTCAAATTTTGAGTAGCAGGTTTTCTGTCTTGAATCAGTGTTAATAAATGAATCAGAAAACCCTCTATGTTTATAAAACTAGGTGTTCAACCTCCATACTGATAACTTAAGAGATTTGAGATCCTGATGGAAAAGAGGTCCTTAGGGCGATATATCTTTTCTTAGAGGAAGAAGCCACGGGGGGAAGAAGAGAACATCTAAACTAGATCCACATACCATGTTCTGCGGGGCCAGGCTGGAGCAATCAAGATTACGAAGCTGACTCCTAAGCAATTACTATTGGAAGAAGAACAAACAGAGGAAACAGGTATGCTAGATGATAATGTCATGGATATGCCAAGGTGTCTATCATTTGAGCCTTTAGATCTTCTGATCTTGCACAATACATTGTAATTTTGTGATTTAAATAGGAGGCTGTCAGATCTATGTCTGGTTGACCCATTTGATCACTAATCAAGATGCCCTGATGGAGAGACCGCTTTCCTGCATGGACCGACTGACGCATAGATAGTTGAAGAAGTGACAAGATTAGGTGGCCAAAGGAAATGGTGTCAGAAGCCGCAACCATAAGACCCACTACCTCCATGCATTGAGCTACTGATGGAAATTAAGCCAACTGGAGGGACAGATATGTCTTCTAAAGTTCTATTCTGCATAAATCCATCAGGAATAAATGCATCAGGACTAAATCCATGATGACTCCTAGAAAGGATACCCATGTAGCTGGAGTTAGAGCTCTTTGGAATATAAATTTTCCAACCATGATCTTGGAGAAAAGATAGTAGCCTTTGAGTATGAGCAATAGCTAGAGACAGGGAAGGAGCCTGCACTAAGTTAATGTCCAGATAAGGGGCAATTGATATCCCCTGAGCTATAATCACTGCCAACAATATTCCTAGCACCTTTGTAAAGATGCGAGAAGACCAAAATGTAAGGGCGACAAACTGATAGTGTTTGTCTAAGAATGCAAACCGTAGGAATTGATGATGATCCTTGTGGATAGGGATGTGCATGTATGCCTCCTTGAGGTCTATAATAGACATGAATTGACGCTGTTGGATTTAGAGTGAAATTGTGCAAATTGTTTCCATCTTGTCGGTAGGTACCCTTAGGATTTTTTTTTAGAGTTTTCAAGCACAAGATGGTCTGAAAGTCCCTTCTTTCTTTGAAGCAAAAAACCTTGGACCAGTTCTGAGACAGGTACAGGAACAAATACTCAATTTCCTTTAGGTCCTGGACACATTAGATGAAGGCAGCCACCTTCACAGGATTTCTGGTTAAAACAAGTAGCCATAGCTGGATTCAACTCTCAACCTTCAGCTTTCAAGCCAAAATAGGTAACCGCTAAGCCATCATGGGACACTTCCTAAAGAAGATTCAGGCCTACTGGTCAGTAAGGACGACTCAAATGCTTACATGAAAACAATAAGTACATATTTAGCAGGTAATTTGGCCTGACTGACTAGACAAGAACCAGGTACACCGATGATACTTGTAAAAGCAATGTCCAGAATAAGCAGAGACTGCATATACTTAGACTTTTACAAAGTGAATCACTATGAACATTGCAGATGAAAATATTAATGATCTATATTAAGTATCTGCATAAGAAAAACTATGTACATAGATGTAAACTACACACCTAATAGGTATAAAAGAAATAACAATAGATATTTTCTCTAGAGGCTCTCCACTATTGTACTGACAATTGGAGAAGTAATAGACGACTGCATTTGTAATTAATCATGCTGAGTAATATGTATGAAAGGCATATACAGTACATACACAAGCATATATTATAAGATTGCGTACACTAAGTACTAGCATAGAACATTTAATGTCTACAGATCTACATAGACAAAGTTCTGTATATGGTAAAAGCATTGTGTGCGCTTGTTACACATGCAATAAAAATATGCAGTCTATACAGATTTGCATATATAATTGTGTACATGAAGTGTATACATTACTGCAAATTACATTCCTAAGTGCATAAAATTTACTACATTATAGAGAATGCACTTGAAATGAAGGGAATTATATATAGGAATTGATATTGCAGATAGTTATAAATATATGATAATGGCACCATATGCCAGTATGTTCAGTACGATACATATTTGCACATATTATAGTAAGCTATGTACACTGTAGACTACATAAGTATGTACATGAAGTGTACAGCTGCCTAAAGGTCTTTAAAAAAAAAAACAAAAAAAAAAACTACATATGTGATGTTCTCAATCGTGAACACTTAACAATAAGTGACTACTCCTCTGATAACTATGATACATGCAGCATATAGGACTTTATAAGCAGAGTGTTTAACAAGAGTATACAACTCAATAAGGTCTGCTTGAGAAAATAAAGGGACAATATAGGCAGACTTTAAGCGAATAGTGATTGAAAAGAGAAGTCACATAATAATACACAATGGCATAATAATTGCACATGACATATATAAGGGGGAAACCAGACGTGGACTCCTTGCCAAATGTGCTTATAGAGATATCGCTGCACCTCACTGCCGAGGCCCACAGAAGGCCAAAACGATCATCAGGGGTTGTCATGTTCCTTGTTCGGAGCAGAATTGTCTGGTATTTCAGGGATGGACTAACCTTACTAGGCCGGATCAGACTGATAAACTTCAGGAATTTTTCTCTCTGTGAAAAGCACAATAGGGCTAAAAGAGGCTGGTCATGGGTGGTAACTCGCCATAGAACAAGCTACTGAGCTATTGTTCATTCCAAGTAGAGCGCTTCTCTCTCTCTGTATTAATATATATATCTATAACATATTAAGTAATTCCTATATAAGAGAAAAAATTAGTGTCCCTCAGGAAAAGCACCTGCAGATCAGGTAACAGGAGAGGCCGCTTCCAGCTCACACGCCGTACTCCGGGCGCAGGCTCCTATGGATGACATCACTGACACTTCCGTATCCAGCTTCGCACACTGATGCTTGCGGTGATAGGGTGCAATGCCCGTGAGGCAGCGGATTACTTGCCAATGATATCCAGAAAAGAAAAGAGGGTCTGGCAGCACATAGTAGTAATAAAATTATAAGCTTTATTTAGCAATACTTCAGGCACACAGGTACACCATAGACTAAACGTCTGACGCGTTTCATCAGAGACAACAGGTGTTCTAACCACAGCCTTCCTATAGGCAGGCCGTGGACAGGTACATATTTTAACCCTTCAATGTCACAATCATTACACAAATTAAACATTAAAAGGATACTTAATCATAAAATATGCTACAGTTTGCATTGTCTTAATCGCTCATGTTACCCTTATCAAGGAGGAAAAATTATACGTTTATGAAATGTTCACTCTAAATACTTATTACAAAAATTTGTAACTATGCCTATTACAGCTGGCTAAGCAAACATAAAAGAGTGATACAAATCATGTTTCTATAGACGGTTAAGTCATGTCATCATTGTTACATTATCACTGATACGTGAAAGACATACAAAAATATGTAAATATGCATACACTTCAGACCTTCAGATACATATATTTGTCCAAATATTTTAAACAGTATATATACATATATATATGCACATATATGTACATATACACATGACCAGGAATTTTTTTTATTACTAGATTTTGTTTTAGCTTAATGGCTAACTTATTATCAGCTATACAGGAAATATTAATGAAGTTCAACATCAACAGATATCAGCTATTTCTATAAGTATCTTTAAGAGTTATACAAAGTAACTAATATCCCATTCCAAGTTAAGACCATTAGGAATTCTAGTTTTTAACTGGTAAATCTAGTATAACTCTTTTTTATCCAAAATCTTATACTTATTGCCCCCTCTTAAAGGGACCTTTGCTACATCAATAATTTTTACATTGAACTTGCTTTCATGGGTAAAATGTATAAGATTAAAATGCCTAGCTAGGTAGAATCCTTGCAGTAATTTTTCACATCGTTGACATGTTCCCTAACCCTCACATTGACCTCTCTAGTCGTTTTTCCAACATATTGGATCTTGCACAAACTGCACTCCAATAAATAAACCGCGAACGTAGTCTTACAGTTCGCATAGAAGGTTATAGGATATACATTATCATCAACTGAGGACTTGAAAATATTTGTCACATCAATCATATGACAAATTAGACACGTTTTTGCTCCACATTTAAAAGCACCCTACCTTTCTCAACCAGTTGTCTCCTCTATTAGCCCTCATATTCGAAACCAGACTGGGAGTTAGCTTAGCCGCCAATGTTACTGGTTTCTTGGGTACAAATCTGCAACCTGATGTATAATCCTGCAGATACCCCTAGAAACAACTGAGAAAGGAGATCACTCCTATAATGGAACCATGCAATAGCAAAGGGGCTACAAAAATGCTCAGTCTCTCAATGGTGACCCAAGAGAGATAGAGCAGAGCGTGAGTCGAGGCAGGAAGACCATATCCTTCTTATCTAATAGTGCTCTTCCGCTACCCCAAGCCTCCAAATCCCTCTATTAGTGGCTACCTCAAACGAAACGGCCAAAAAGCACCAGTCGTAACAAAAGTATACAGGGAACAAGTGCGCCAAACCTAAAGCACTCTGGGAGGGAGACTCACTAAAAGTGAGACGCATAAGTATGAGGGAACAAAATGAAAGAATTAATGAAATATGAAACAAAAAAAAACATAATTTATGTAAGAACTTACCTGATAAATTCATTTCTTTCATATTAGCAAGAGTCCATGAGCTAGTGACGTATGGGATATACATTCCTACCAGGAGGGGCAAAGTTTCCCAAACCTTAAAATGCCTATAAATACACCCCTCACCACACCCACAATTCAGTTTAACGAATAGCCAAGAAGTGGGGTGATAAAAAAGGAGTGAAAGCATAAAAAAAAATAAGGAATTGGAATAATTGTGCTTTATACAAAAAACCATAACCACCACAAAAAAGGGTGGGCCTCATGGACTCTTGCTAATATGAAAGAAATGAATTTAGGTAAGGTAAGTTCTTACATAAATGATGTTTTCTTTCATGTAATTAGCAAGAGTCCATGAGCTATTGACGTATGGGATAATAAATACCCAAGTAGTGGAACTTCCACACAAGAGTCACTAGAGAGGGAGGGATAAAATAAAGACAGACAATTCCGCTGAAAAATTAATCCACTACCCAAATCAAAAAAGTTTCAATTTTTATAATGAAAAAAACTGAAAATATAAGCAGAAGAATCAAACTGAAACAGCTGCCTGAAGTACCATTCTACCAAAACTGCTTCTAAGAAGAGAAAACATCAAAATGGTAGAACATAGTAAAAGTATGCAAAGAAGACCAAGTCATTGCTTTGCAAATCTGATCAACAGAAGCTTCATTCTTAAAAAGCCCAGGAAGTAGAAACTTACCTAGTAGAATGAGCCATAATCCTCCGAGGCGGGAATCCACCCGACTCCAAATAAGCATGATGAATCAAAAGTGAAAGCAAGATGCCAAATAAATGGCAGAAGCCTTTTGACCTTCCTAACACCAGAAAAGATAACAAATAGACTAGAAAACTGAAATCTGAATAGCTTCAACATAAGATTTCAAAACTCTTACCATATCCAAAGAATGTAAGAATCTTACCAAAGAAGTCTTAGTAAAAGACAATAATTCCTCCCTAATGTTGATAGAAATCACAACTTTAGGTAAAAATTGAAATGAGGATAGCAAAAACCACCTTATCCTGATGAAAAAAATCAGAAAAAGGAGACTCACAAGAAAGAACAGATAATTAAAAATTGTTCTAGCTGAAGAGATGTCTAAAAAGAACAATACTTTCCATGAAAGTAAATAATGTCTAGAGAAAACATATGCTCAAATAGAAGAGCCTGTAAAGCCTTTAAAACCAAATTAAAACTCCAAGGAGGAGAAATTGGCTTAATGACAGGTTTGATAAGAACCAAAGCCTGAACAAAATAATGAATAACAGGAAGGAACACTGCCTTACCCTGATGAAAAATCAGAAAAGGAGATCCACAAGAAAGAGCAGAAAACTCAGAAACTCTTCTAGCAGAAGAGATAACCAAAAGGAACAATACTTTCCAAGAAAGTAATTTTAATGTCCAGAGAACGCAAAGGTTCAAACGGAGGAGCCTGTAAAGCCCTCAGTACCAAATTGAGACTCCAAGGAGGAGATATTGACTTAATGACAGGCTTGATACAAACCAAAGCCTGTACAAAACAATGAATATCAGAATGAATAGCAATCTTTCTGTGAAAAAGAACAGAAAGAGCAGAGATTTGTCCTTTCAAATAACTTGCAGACAAAACCAACCTGAAAAATTGTAAAATTCTAGGAATTCTAAAAGAATGCCAAAAGAATTTATGAGAAGAACACCAAGAAATGAAAGTCTTCCAAACTCGATAATAAATCTTTCTAGAGACAGATTTACAAACCTGTAACATAGTATTAATCACTGAGTCAGAGAAACCTCTATGACTAAGAATCAAACGTTCAATCTCCATATCTTCAAATTAAATGATTTGAGATCCTGATGGAAAAATGGGCCTTGAGATAAAAGGTCTGGTCTTAACGGAAATGTCCAAGGTTGGCAACTGGCCATCCGAATGAGATCCGCATACCAAAACCTGTGAGGCCATGCTGGAACCACCAGCAGTACAAACGAACGCTCCATTAGAATTTTTGAAGAACTAGAGGCGGAAGATATAGACAGAATGATAATTCCAAGGAAGTGTCAATGCATACGCTACTTCCGCCTGAGGATCCCCGGACCTGAAATAGGCCCCTGGGAAATTCCTTGTTAAGACGAGAGGCCAACAGATCTATTTCTGGAAGCCCTCACATCTGAAAAATTGAAAAACATATCTGGGTAAAGACCATTCTCCCGGATGTAAAGCTTGATTAACAGAGATAATCCGCTTCCCAAACGTCTATACCTGGGAAAAGGACCCCAGAATTTAGATAGGAGCTGGATTTAGCCCAAGCAAATATCCGAGATACTTTGTCACAGTCTAAAGACTGATAGTCACACCCTGATGATTGACATACACCACAGATGTGATAATGTCTGAAAAAAACAATAAATGTCTCTTCTTCAAAAGAAACCAACTGAAGAACTCTGGGAATGCACAGAGTTCCAAAATATCAAATGGTAATCTTGCCTCCTGAGATTTCCAAACCCCTTGTGCTGACAGAGAACCTCAGACAGCCTCCCAACCTAAAAGACTCACATCTATAGAGATCATGGTCCAGGTTGAAAGAATCGAAGAGACCTGTAGAACTAAATGATGGTGATCTTAACCACCGAATCAAAGATAGATAAACATAGAATTCGAAGATTTAAAAAGTGAAATCCTAGAATCCCTGCACCATTATGCAGCATAAAAAACTGGAAAGGTTTTCTATGAAAATGAGCAAAGGAAAATGAATCCAATGTTGCAGCCATAAGACCTAAATTTCCATGCATATATAGCAACTGAAGGAAATAATAGAGACTGAAGGTACCGACAGACTGAACCCAATAAGAAAAAAATCACTTATCTGTTAGAGACAAAGACAGTGACACAATCTATCTGGAAACCTAAAAAAGGTGACCCTTGTGTGAGGAATCAAGAGCTTTTGATAAAAAGATCCTCTAACCATGTCTTGAAAAAACAAAATTGAATCATATAAGATTCCGTAGTCTCAGAAAATAAAAATAATCTGAATGAAAACAGAAATGAAGATATGCATCTATTGTATCTAATGAAAACAAATAATGCTATCACTGACCAAAAAAAGTCAGAATAGACCATATAAATACCAATCTAAAAGATGGTACATTTATATAATAAAAATATTTTCTATCTTTGGAACAATGAATAGTTTGAATAAAACCCCAAAACCCAGATCCTAAAAATGGAACTGGAATAAATACCCCAGAAGATTCCAAATCTTGAGCAGCGCTTGATCCTCAACAGGTGATCAACCGCACTTCAACATTACCCAAAATATATGGGACTGAAACACATTAAGGAAAGTGTTAGCCTTACTCGAATAGCTTTAATATAATAGAGAGAAAAAGACTTCTCACAGACGGTTTTACTTCAAATTTTATTTTGTACCCAAAATCTAAGAATTTTGGACCAAATAGAACCAAAAAAACTTCTAAATAAAAACATGTTACTTGGGTAAGAATTTAGAATTTTGTTCTTTAGTAACAACAACCAAACTAAAATAAGCTTAAAGTTTTAGTCTAAGAACTTAATCTTGAAGCCCAGAGTAACAGTTAAGAATTGAATCCAATATGAATCAAATAATTGATTATCTTGGAAAAAAAGAAATAAGGATTTTTTAGAAATCACAAAATTTCTTCTAGCTAAAAACAGCTAAAGACATAGATTAAACCTCATTTGTGAAAATATTCAATAAAAATGAAGAAACAAATAAAATAATTAGCATGTTAATCCAGTTAAGGGACCAGAACACACCGGACTTGCATAAATAAAAATGCAAGACAACAAGACAAATGCAACAGCACCCAGTCTGAACCTCAAATGAGCAGTAGACTTTGTCCCTTAACAATGCTAAATAATACATAATCTGATACTTGATCTTTAAAGTAAACAGAAAAAAATGAGCAAAAGCAACATCATCCAAATAAATTACAAGTCCAAGAAAAGTACCTGAAAATATTTTTTTTTCCTTAAATAGGATACAACCATTTAAAAAGAAAATAAATACTATTTTGCTATAGAAACAATAGCATAATTTAGCAGGAGTAGAGATAGCCCCATTAAATTGGAGAACCCTCAAAATTGAATTTAACTGCCGGCAAAGAATATAATTTAAAACCTTTGAAGAAAATTGTCAGCCTATTCCATTCCCTAGTATGAAGGAATGGAAAAAAACCTCTGAAGACACAGAAGATAAAATAAGCAGAAATAAAATGTTAGCTAGTTTTGAAAAAACAGAATTTATGCTTACCTGATAAATTACTTTCTCCAACGGTGTGTCCGGTCCACGGCGTCATCCTTACTTGTGGGATATTCTCTTCCCCAACAGGAAATGGCAAAGAGCCCAGCAAAGCTGGTCACATGATCCCTCCTAGGCTCCGCCTACCCCAGTCATTCGACCGACGTACAGGAGGAAATATGCATAGGAGAAACCATATGATACGGTGGTGACTGTAGTTAGAGAAAATAATTCATCAGACCTGATTAAAAAAAACAGGGCGGGCCGTGGACCGGACACACCGTTGGAGAAAGTAATTTATCAGGTAAGCATAAATTCTGTTTTCTCCAACATAGGTGTGTCCGGTCCACGGCGTCATCCTTACTTGTGGGAACCAATACCAAAGCTTTAGGACACGGATGAAGGGAGGGAGCAAATCAGGTCACCTAAATGGAAGGCACCACGGCTTGCAAAACCTTTCTCCCAAAAATAGCCTCCGAAGAAGCAAAAGTATCAAATTTGTAAAATTTGGCAAAAGTGTGCAGTGAAGACCAAGTCGCTGCCTTACATATCTGGTCAACAGAAGCATCGTTCTTGAAGGCCCATGTGGAAGCCACAGCCCTAGTGGAGTGAGCTGTGATTCTTTCAGGAGGCTGCCGTCCGGCAGTCTCATAAGCCAATCGGATAATGCTTTTAAGCCAAAAAGAAAGAGAGGTAGAAGTTGCTTTTTGACCTCTCCTTTTACCAGAATAAACAACAAACAAAGAAGATGTTTGTCTGAAATCTTTAGTAGCCTCTAAATAGAATTTTAGAGCACGGACTACGTCCAGATTGTGTAATAAACGTTCCTTCTTTGAAACTGGATTCGGACACAAAGAAGGTACAACTATCTCCTGGTTAATATTTTTGTTGGAAACAACTTTCGGAAGAAAACCAGGCTTAGTACGCAAAACCACCTTATCTGCATGGAACACCAGATAGGGCGGAGAACACTGCAGAGCAGATAACTCTGAAACTCTTCTAGCAGAAGAAATTGCAACCAAAAACAAAACTTTCCAAGATAATAACTTAATATCTACGGAATGTAAGGGTTCAAACGGAACCCCTTGAAGAACTGAAAGAACTAGATTTAGACTCCAGGGAGGAGTCAAAGGTCTGTAAACAGGCTTGATTCTAACCAGAGCCTGAACAAACGCTTGAACGTCTGGCACAGCTGCCAGCCTTTTGTGAAGTAGAACAGATAAAGCAGAGATCTGTCCCTTCAGAGAACTTGCAGATAATCCTTTCTCCAAACCTTCTTGTAGAAAGGATAGAATCTTAGGAATTTTTATCTTGTTCCATGGGAATCCTTTAGATTCACACCAACAGATATATTTTTTCCATATTTTATGGTAAATCTTTCTAGTTACAGGCTTTCTAGCCTGAATCAGAGTATCTATTACAGAATCTGAAAACCCACGCTTTGATAAAATCAAGCGTTCAATCTCCAAGCAGTCAGTTGGAGGGAAACCAGATTCGGATGTTCGAATGGACCTTGAACAAGAAGGTCCTGTCTCAAAGGTAGCTTCCATGGTGGAGCCGATGACATATTCACCAGGTCTGCATACCAAGTCCTGCGTGGCCACGCAGGAGCTATCAAGATCACCGAAGCCCTCTCCTGATTGATCCTGGCTACCAGCCTGGGAATGAGAGGAAACGGTGGGAATACATAAGCTAGGTTGAAGGTCCAAGGTGCTACTAGTGCATCTACTAGAGTCGCCTTGGGATCCCTGGATCTGGACCCGTAACAAGGAACCTTGAAGTTCTGACGAGAGGCCATCAGATCCATGTCTGGAATGCCCCATAATTGAGTTATTTGGGCAAAGATTTCCGGATGGAGTTCCCACTCCCCCGGATGGAATGTCTGACGACTCAGAAAATCCGCTTCCCAATTTTCCACTCCTGGGATGTGGATTGCAGACAAGTGGCAGGAGTGATCCTCCGCCCATTGAATTATCTTGGTCACTTCCTCCATCGCCAGGGAACTCCTTGTTCCCCCCTGATGGTTGATATATGCAACAGTCGTCATGTTGTCTGATTGAAACCTTAGAATTTGGCCCTTGCTAGATGAGGCCAAGCTTTGAAAACATTGAATATCGCTCTCAGATCCAGAATGTTTATCGAGAGAAGAGATTCTTCCCAAGACCATAGACCCTGAGCTTTCAGGGGTTCCCAGACCGCGCCCCAGCCCACCAGACTGGCGTCGGTCGTGACAATGACCCACTCTGGTCTGCGGAAGCTCATTCCCTGTGATAGGTTGTCCAGGATCAGCCACCAACGGAGTGAATCTCTGGTCTTTTGATCTACTTGAATCGTCGGAGACAAGTCTGTATAATCCCCATTCCACTGTCTGAGCATGCACAGTTGTAATGGTCTTAGATGAATTCGTGCAAAAGGAACTATGTCCATTGCTGCAACCATCAATCCTATTACTTCCATGCACTGCGCTATGGAAGGACGAAGAACTGAATGAAGTACTTGACAAGAGCTTAGAAGTTTTGATTTTCTGACCTCTGTCAGAAAAATCCTCATTTCTAAGGAATCTATTATTGTTCCCAAGAAGGGAACTCTTGTTGACGGGGACAGAGAACTTTTTTCTTTGTTCACTTTCCATCCGTGAGATCTGAGAAAGGCTAGGACGATGTCCGTATGAGCCTTTGCTTTTGACAGAGACGACGCTTGAATCAGGATGTCGTCCAAGTAAGGTACTACTGCAATGCCCCTTGGTCTTAGAACCGCTAGAAGGGACCCTAGTACCTTTGTGAAAATTCTCGGAGCAGTGGCTAATCCGAATGGAAGTGCCACAAACTGGTAATGCTTGTCCAGAAAAGCGAACCTTAGGAACTGATGATGTTCCTTGTGGATAGGAATATGTAGGTACGCATCCTTTAAATCCACCGTGGTCATAAATTGACCTTCCTGGATGGTAGGAAGGATCGTTCGAATGGTTTCCATTTTGAACGATGGAACCCTGAGAAATTTGTTTAGGATCTTGAGATCTAAAATTGGTCTGAATGTTCCCTCTTTTTTGGGAACTATGAACAGGTTGGAGTAAAACCCCATCCCTTGTTCTCCTATTGGAACTGGATGAATTACTCCCATCTTTAACAGGTCTTCTACACAATGTAAGAATGCCTGTCTTTTTATTTTGATTGAAGATAATTGAGACCTGTGGAACCTTCCCCTTGGGGGTATTTCCTTGAATTCCAGGAGATAACCCTGAGAAACTATTTCTAGTGCCCAAGGATCCTGAACATCTCTTGCCCAAGCCTGAGCAAAGAGAGAAAGTCTGCCCCCCACCAGATCCGGTCCCGGATCGGGGGCCATCCCTTCATGCTGTTTTGGTAGCAGTGGCAGGCTTCTTGGACTGCTTACCCTTGTTCCAGCCTTGCATCGGTCTCCAGGCTGGTTTGGGTTGAGAAGAATTACCCTTTTGCTTAGAGGATGTAGAATTAGAGGCTGGTCCGTTTCTGTGAAAGGGACGAAAATTAGGCTTATTTTTAGCCTTAAAAGACCTATCCTGAGGAAGGGCGTGGCCCTTTCCCCCGGTGATGTCTGAAATAATCTCTTTCAAATCAGGACCAAACAGTGTTTTACCCTTGAAAGGGATGTTAAGCAATTTTGTCTTGGAAGACACATCCGCTGACCAAGACTTTAGCCAAAGCGCTCTGCGCGCCACGATAGCAAACCCTGAATTTTTCGCCGCTAATCTAGCTAATTGCAAAGCGGCATCTAAAATAAAAGAGTTAGCCAATTTAAGTGCTTGAACTCTGTCCATAACCTCCTCATACGAAGATTCTTTATTGAGCGACTTTTCTAGTTCTTCGAACCAGAAACACGCTGCCGTAGTGACAGGAACAATGCATGAAATTGGTTGTAGAAGGTAACCTTGCCGAACAAACATCTTTTTAAGCAAACCCTCTAATTTTTTATCCATAGGATCTTTGAAAGCACAACTATCTTCTATAGGAATAGTAGTGCGTTTGTTTAGAGTAGAAACCGCCCCCTCGACCTTGGGGACAGTCTGCCATAAGTCCTTTCTGGGGTCGACTATAGGAAATAATTTCTTAAATATAGGGGGAGGAACAAAAGGTATGCCGGGCCTTTCCCACTCCTTATTTACTATGTCCGCCACCCGCTTGGGTATAGGAAAAGCATCGGGGGGCACCGGAACCTCTAGGAACTTGTCCATCTTACATAATTTCTCTGGAATGACCAAATTGTCACAATCATCCAGAGTAGATAATACCTCCTTAAGCAGTGCGCGGAGATGTTCTAATTTAAATTTAAATGTTACAACATCAGGTTCAGCTTGTTGAGAAATTTTTCCTGAATCTGAAATTTCTCCCTCAGACAAAACCTCCCTCCTGGCCCCTTCAGATTGGTGTGAGGGTATGTCAGAACAGTTATCATCAGCGTCCTCTTGCTCTTCAGTGTTTAAAACAGAGCAATCGCGCTTTCTCTGATAAGTAGGCATTTTGGATAAAATGTTTGCAATAGAATTATCCATTACAGCCGTTAATTGTTGCATGGTAATAAGTATTGGCGCACTAGATGTACTAGGGGCCTCTTGTGTGGGCAAAACTGGTGTAGACACAGAAGGGGATGATGCAGTATCATGCTTACTCCCCTCATTTGAGGAATCATCTTGGGCAATATCATTATCTGTGGCATCATTGTCCCTACTTTGTTTGGACACTATGGCACAATCATCACATATATTTAAATGGGGAGAAACCTTGGCTTTCATACATATAGAACACCGCTTATCTGATGGTTCAGACATGTTAAACAGGCTTAAACTTGTCAACAAAGCACAAAAAACGTTTTAAAATAAAACCGTTACTGTCACTTTAAATTTTAAACTGAACACACTTTATTACTGAATATGTGAAAAAGTATGAAGGAATTGTTCAAAATTCACCAAAATTTCACCACAGTGTCTTAAAGCCTTAAAAGTATTGCACACCAAATTTGAAAGCTTTAACCCTTAAAATAACGGAACCGGAGCCGTTTTTACATTTAACCCCTATACAGTCCCAGGTATCTGCTTTGCTGAGACCCAACCAAGCCCAGAGGGGAATACGATACCAAATGACGCCTTCTATAAGCTTTTTCAGTGGTTCTTAGCTCCTCACACATGCATCTGCATGCCTTGCTCTCCAAAAACAACTGTGCATTAGTGGCGCGAAAATGAGGCTCTGCCTATGACTAGAAAAGGCCCCCAGTGAAAAAGGTGTCCAATACAGTGCCTGCCGTTTTTTTACAACAATCCCCAAGATTATAATAACTATTAAGAGTTATAATCTGCCAAATATGCTTAGCAAAGTAATCGTTTTAGCCCAGAAAAATGTCTACCAGTTTTTTAAGCCCTTATAAAGCCCTTTATTCTTTTACTTAATCTAAGAAAATGGCTTACCGGTCCCCATAGGGGAAATGACAGCCTTCCAGCATTACATAGTCTTGTTAGAAATGTGGCCAGTCATACCTCAAGCAGAAAAGTCTGCCAACTGTTTCCCCCAACTGAAGTTACTTCATCTCAACAGTCCTGTGTGGAAACAGCAATCGATTTTAGTAACGTTTGCTAAAATCATCTTCCTCTTACAAACAGAAATCTTCATCTCTTTTCTGTTTCAGAGTAAATAGTACATACCAGCACTATTTTAAAATAACAAACACTTGATTGAAGGATAAAAACTACATTTAAACACCAAAAAACTCTTAACCATCTCCGTGGAGATGTTGCCGGTGCAACGGCAAAGAGAATGACTGGGGTAGGCGGAGCCTAGGAGGGATCATGTGACCAGCTTTGCTGGGCTCTTTGCCATTTCCTGTTGGGGAAGAGAATATCCCACAAGTAAGGATGACGCCGTGGACCGGACACACCTATGTTGGAGAAAGAACTAGTTACCTCAATATCCAAAATAATCAACACCTTTTCAACAAAAAACAAATGTACTCTAATAAAAAATAAAAAAGTAGATTTGTTAGTGTCAATATCTGATGAAGAAAAGTTCTGAAAGAGAAAAAACATCATCAGAGAAGGATAATTCAGTATGTTGTTGGTCATTTGAAATTTCATCAAAAAGAAGTTTGAAAAAGACCTAAAAAAATTTTAATAGAAGGCGCAAAGTCAGACAAAGCCTTAACCTAGAATCAGAAAAATATTCTTATAAATTTTCTAAGTATATCTTGTACATAAGATGTAAAAAGAAAAGCAATACATAAAGCATAAATACTAATGGATTCTGTATTTAAAAGTTTATCATGATAACTTATTACAAACCATAGCTAAAGATAAAGATTCATAACATTTAAAATAAATGAACTTAGCTTTGGTAGGACTTCTTAGTCAACAGGAATCCCTCAGTATGTTCTGATCCAGGAATAATTTATGGAAAATCTTGCAATGTGTAATAGAAAAAAACAACATATAAAGCAAAATTATCAAATTCCTTAAATGACAGTTTCAGGAATGGGGAAAAATGCAAAACAAACAAGCCTCTAGCAACCAGAAGCAACAAAAAAGTGAGACTTAAAAAAACGTCTGTAACACACATGCGTCAAAAATGACGCAACCACATGTAAACTTCCGGCGTCAACTATGGCGCCAGAAATGACAAAATTTTGCGCCAAAAAAGTTTGCGCCAAGAATGACGCAATAAATTGAAGCATTTTCTGCCCCTGCGAGCCTAAAAGCCTGCAAGGAAAAAAGTCAATTAGAAAATTTCTTTAAGGTAAGAAAAAATATTTTATTCATATGCATTTTCCCAAATAATGAAACTGACAGTCTGAAAGAAGGAATACTGATTATCCTGAATCATGGCAAATATAAGTTTAAAGACATATATTTAGAACTTTACGTATAAAGTGCCCAACCATAGCTTAGAGTGTCACAAAAAATAAGACTTACTTACCCCAGGACACTCATCTACATATAGCAGATAGCCAAACCAGTACTGAAACGAGAATCAGTAGAGGTAATGGTATATAAGAGTATATCGTCGATCTGAAAAGGAAGGTAAGAGATGAATCTCTACGACCGATAACAGAGAACCTATGAAATAGATCCCGTAGAAGGAGACCATTGAATTCAAATAGGCAATACTCTCTTCACATCCCTCTGACATTCACTGCACTCTGAGAGGAAAACCGGGCTCCAGCCTGCTGTGAAGCGCATATCAACGTAGAATCTAGCACAAACTTACTTCACCACCTCCACGGGAGGCAAAGTTTGTAAAACTGAATTGTGGATGTGGTGAGGGGTGTATTTATAGGCATTTTAAGGTTTGGGAAACTTTGCCCCTCCTGGTAGGAATGTATATCCCATACGTCACTAGCTCATGGACTCTTGCTAATTACATGAAAGAAATGGAAAATGAGCATAGAAGCAGGAAAGGTTTTCTATATACTTTCCTCTACTGCCGGAACCCCCGAGGTATCTGCTAAGTTCCCTGAGAGAGCTGACAGAAAAACACCAACCAACCCCTTTATGACCTGAGGTAATAGTGTCAAATGTGTAATGTCCCCTGGCTATGCTATACCAAAAAGGGTATCTTCATATAGCCTGTGGGCTATGTGAGTGCATTGCACTTACCCTTTGAAGCACTCCAATGAAGTTAGCAGCCATTGAAAAAGCTGTATGCAGAAGAGAGCCCATCCAGTGCTTGTACGGGTACAGCAGAGGATTTTAGAGGAAACACCTTAATCCCACAGGGGGAGGTTAATAGGCCAAGGGACATGTCCCTGCGATGTAATTATGGTAATGATGGCTTAAATCCTATAGGGACATACTGTGCACTTATATAAGATGATATTCCTATGCCCCTGTATCACTCAGAATACTTGAAATCTCTTCTTCCTGAAATATATGTCCCAGGGATAAAGGGTCTCACATTGATCTAAGCTCCTATATATTAATCCATAAGCAAGTAGCTAGAACATCTATATTCTCAACCTACTATTGAGAGGCCAAGAACAAAAACTGAGGAGATTTGGGAGATAGGAGGAAAGTGAGGCAGGTAGTGTAGGTTTAGTGACAGTTACACACATTCACACTACCTGCCTCACACTGCAAAGACTTGTCACTGAAAAAGTGGTGAGACAAACATGGTTGAAACCCTAATCATAACCTGCACTTCAGAGATTGGAATATATTGCACTTCTGGCAATGTATCCCAATCAAAATGCAGGTTACTCTCCTGGAACACCCAGATAACTCCCACAGAACGCCTACATCTATGTTAAAGACTATATAGCTATAGGAGTATAGCTAATCTTCCAACACCTAAAGACTTAACCACCCCTAACCTATTAAACCCTAAACTACCACAACCCCCAATGCAAACTACCACTACACTACTAAACAGCTAACCCCCCCCAGACCTCTAACCTAACACCCCCTAAGTTACAAAAAAATAAACACTAAAATTACAAAAAACAAAAACAAAAAATAAATCCCTATTATAAAAAAAATCCTATTCTAGAAAGGCATTTGATAGGGCATTGGCCTAAAGCAGATCAAGTTCTTTTGTGAGGGAAAAATAAATCCTAATTTAAAAAAAAAAAAACTATCCTAAAAAGATCACTAAGTTAAAAAAAATACTTATCTTTAAAAAAAAAAAAAAACAGCTGCCCTGAAAAGGGCATTTGGTAGAGCATTGCCCTAAAGGAGATCAAGCTCTTTTGTGAATAAAAAAAAACCTATAATAAAACGAAACAAAAAAACATAAGGTAAAAAAAACACCACAAAAAATCCTTACTCTAAACCCCAAAGTTTTTACTCACCCAACTTGAATCCAACTACTACGCACTCAGCTCCGGTGATGCTCCTCTTAATCTAGGCGGCTGTCCATCTTCAGCCATCTTCTTCAATGGCGCCACTCCACTGGGGAAGTCTTCATCCTTCTTTCATCTGATGCATCTCCTTGGCTTCTCATCTTCAGATCTTCCGTCCCCGACGTCCTCTTCATGCGGTCACTGTAGTACCCCCTTTATATAGGAGTACCCTTGCATTCCTACTGGCTGATTTTCAAATAGCCAATAGAATTAAAGCTTTTTCTCTTGGCTGATTTGAATTTGGAATATAAGGATACCCCTACATAAAGGGGGTACCTCACATTCAAACTTCACTGTGTGGCGGTGACCGCATTAAGAGAACGTCAGGGATGAAATATCTGAAGATAAAGAAGACGCATCGGATGGAAGATGGATGAAGACTTCCCCAGCGGAGCGGTTGCAAGATGGCTGAAGATGGACCACTGCCAGGAAGAAGATGGACCACCACTTGGATGAAGAGGAGCTGAGCACATAGGAGCCGGATTCAAGTTGCGCGAGTAAAAACTCTGGGGATAGAGTTAGTAAATTTTTTTTAAATAGGGTATTTTTTATTCACCACAGAGCTTGATCTCCTTTAGGACAATGCCCTACCAAATGCCATTTTCAATGGCAACTTTTGTTTTTAAAGGGACAGTCAACACCAGAATTTTTGTTGTTTTAAAAGATACATAATCCCTTAATTACCAATTCCCCAGTTTTGCATAACCAACACAGTTATAATTATACATGTTTTACCTCTGTAATTACCTTGTATCTAAGCCTCAGCAGACTGCCCCCTTATTTCAGTTCTTTTGACAGACGCAGTTTAGCCCATCAGAGCTGTCTCCATTGTAAATTCACGTGCATGAGCTCAATGTTATCTATATGTATGAAACACATGAACTAATGCCCTCTAGTGGTGAAAAACTATCAAAATGCATTTAGATTAGAGGTGGCCTTCAAGGTCTAAGAAATTAGCATATGAACCTCCTAGGTTTTGCTTTCAACTAAAAATACCAAGAGAACAAAGCAAAATTGGTGATAAAAGTAAATTGGAAAGTTGTTTAAAATTACATGCCCTATTTGAAACATTTAAGTTTTTTTTTTACTTGACTGTCCCTTTAAGATTTTTTTTTATATATATTACATGTAAAAGAGCTAAATCACTTTAGGGCAATGCCCTACAAAAATGCCCTTATATTGTATATTAAACATGTAAAAGACCTTTTTAAGGTGACTTTTTTTAAGATATTCATAACTGGGGTTTTATATTTTTGGTACTGTTTTTTTTGTTGTAATTTTAGTGTTTGTTATTTTGTGCAACTTACGGGGTTTTCGGTTAGAGGTCTGGGGGGCCATAGCTGTTAGGTAGTTAAGTGGTGTAGGTGTAGTTTGCACTGAGGGGTTGTGTCATTTTATGGGTTAATAAGTTATTGCGGTGGGCAATTGGCGGTTTAGGGGTTAAGGAGTGTAGGGGGATAATGTGATGGGTTATTGGTGGTTATGGGGTTAATAGATTAGGAAGTTTATTGTGGTGGGCTATTGGCAGTTTAGGGGTTAATAGGTTAGGAAGTTTACTGCGGTGGGCTATTGGTTTAAGAGTTAAGTTTCTTAGGCGCTTAGGGTAGATGTTTCTTTAGTGATGAAGCACATCAGTTAGGCGAGCCTAACTATTGCAGGCATGATGGCTATTGACTATGTAAATACTTTATTTACCAAATTTGATATTTGAAATTGTGCTTAACCCCTTAAAGCCATTACGTTTCATGTCGTCCTAACAGTGCTGGGCTTTAATGCCGTTCGGATGGCATGGAACGTCCTACCATGTATGGTGTCCTGCAGCTTCCACCTTTTACAAGGGCAAGGATTGGCCTGGGGCGTACCTAGCAGCGTAGGCAGTCCCCTTGATCTGATCCCGGCCTTGAAATTTAATTTTAATAATGGTGTTTACATTGAAACTTAATTCCAATGTGAACAATATTGTATCGCCACAAAGAGGTTAAACACACTGATTATAAATAAAAAGGGTAATTTGTCCTCTGTTTTGCTTACACTGTAAAAGATATTATTTTGTGATCTAAATCATATTATTTATTGTAATAGGGGAAGACACTTACTAATATTTAATCGAATATTTAACTGATAGGGGTTGTAGCCAGAAATAGGCGGTGTTCAAACCCTGGAAGTGTGGAAGCGAGAGGCTGCCTTTCAGCACTATCTACCATTCATATAATGAAATGAGATACTATTTAGTAGCATCTAAACTTCTATACACCTATTGTTTGACAAAATTAAATTCTACCCAATGGTCTTGTTCTTTAAAGGGACCCAAAATTATTTTTTAATAATTCAACTAGATCATGCGATTTTAAGTAACTTTCTAATTTATTTTATCTTCATCAATTTTTCTTTGTCCTCTTGGTATCTTTTGTTAAAATGCAGGGATGTAATCTTAGCAGCCTGCCCATTTCTGGAGCACTATATGGCAGCAGTTTTGCCAGAATGTTATCCATTTGCAAGAGGACTAGATGGCAACACTATTTCCTACCATGCAGTGATCCACACACGTAGGGGCATATTTATCAAACTCCGTATGGAGCTTGAGGCCCCAAAAGTTACAGTATGAAGCAGCGGTCTCCATAACTTGTTCTCCTGCTCTGAGGTGGCGAATAGAAATCAACCCAATCGAATACGATCGGGTTGATTGACACCCTTGCTTGCGGCCGATTGGCCGCAGATCTGCAGGGGGCAGCATTGCACCAGCAGTTCACAAGAACTGCTGGTGCAATGATAAATGCCGACAGCATATGCTGTCGGCATTTATCGATGTGCAACGGACATGATACGCTACTTCGTATCATGTCCGCTCGCACATTGATAAATATACCCCCTACTCTTCAACAAACAATTTCATAGGAACAAAGCAAATTTGATAATAGTAGTAAATTGGAAACTTTTTTAAAAATTTGTATGCTCTGTATGATTATTAAAATAAATATTTTGGGTTTCGTATCTCTTTTCTTTTGTTTATTTGTGCGAGTACTGCTGCTGATTGGGTCGTCCGCCATTTCTGCTTGAAACGAGTAGTTCTCTGTGGTACTATGGTGTTTATTAACCATTTAAATTGCAAGGGTTAATAGGACAGCGTAACTTAAATTTTACCTCCTGGAGTGTAATTGAAATTGTTTACAAATTGGCACATTACCTTTATTTTGGCATTTGATTTGATTTTGATTGTGATATCTCTACATATAAGTTTATATACTTAAAGGGACAGTCTTTCTTTGATTCAGATAGGGCATGCAACTTAAACAACTTTCCAATTTACTTTTATCATCAGATTTGCTTTGGTCTCTTGGTATTCTTTGTTGAAAGTTAAACCTAGGTAGGCTCATATGCTAATTTCTAAGCTCTTGAAGGCTGCCTTTAAGCATTTTGACAGTTTTCACAGCAAGACTCCGCTAGTTCATGTCTGCCAAAAAGAGAACATTGTGTCTACTCCTGCGGAGTTATTTATGAGTCAGCACTGACTGGCTAAAATGCAAGTCTGTCAAGAGAAATGTGATAATGGGGCAGTCTGTAGAGGCTTAGATACAAGGTAATCACAGAGGTAATAATAACCATGTTGGTTGTTCAAAACTGGGGAATGGGTAATAAAGGGATTATTTTTTTAAACAATAAACATTTTGTAGTAAACGGTCCATTAAAGTATTGGCTATAGAAAATCTGTGTAAACATAGCCAACAGAATAAAAACAAAATATTATGCTTACCTGATAAATTTCTTTCTTTCCGGGCATGAAAAGTCTACGTCATTCCAATTACTAGTGGGATATTCAACTCCTGGCCAGCAGGAGGAGACAAAGAGCACCCCAGCAAAGCTGTTAAGTGTAACTTCCCTTACCCATAATCCCCAGTCATGCAGTCGAAGGAAAATAGAAAAAGAAGAAACACAAGGGTGAAAAAGGAGGTTTACTCAAAAAAATTGCCGAAATATAATTCAAAAAGAGGGCGGGTCGTGGACTCTCCATGCCCGGAAAGAAAGAAAACAAAATGTATGCTTACCTAATGTCTTTCTTTCCGGATATGGTCCACATCGTCCTCAATTACTATTGGGAATATTACTTCTGGCCAGCAGGAGGAGCCACAGAGCACCACAGCAAGAGCTGTTAAGTATCCCTCCCCTTCCCACAATCCCAAGTAATTCGACCGAAGGAAAATGGAGAAAAGGAGAAAGATAAGGTGTAGAGGTAGGTGTCTGAGGTTTAGTAAAAACAAAAACTGTCTTAAAAATACAGGGCGGGGCCGTGGACTCACCATAACCGGAAAGAAAGAAATGTATCAGGTAAGCATAAATTTTGCTTTCTTTCCTAAGATATGGTGAGTCCACGGCGTCCTCAATTACTGTTGGGAACCAATACCCAAGCTAAAGGACACGGAGGACTAGGGAGTGACAAGACAGGTAGACTTAAACAGAAGGCACCACTGCTTAAAGAACATTTCTCCCAAAAGAAGCCTCAGCCGACGCAAAAGTATCGAATTTATAAAATTTGGAAAAAGTATGAAAAGAGGATCAAGTTGCAGCCTTGCAAATCTGTTCCACAGAAGCTTCATTTTTGAAAGCCCAAGAAGAAGCAACAGACCTAGTGGAGTGAGCTGTAATTATCTCAGGAGGCTGCTGTCCAGCAGTTTCATACGCCAAAAGAATAATACTTCTCAACCAAAGAGAGAGAGAAGTAGCAGTAGCTTCCTGACCTTTACGCTTCCCAGAAAAACAAACAATTCCGAAGACTGGCGAAAATTCTTAGTCGCCTGCAAATAGAATTTAAGAGCATGCACAAAATCTAAATTATGCAACAAACGTTTCTTATGAGAGGAAGGATTAGGACAGAGAGAAGGAACAACAATTTCCTGATTAATATTTCTATACGAAACAACCCTAGGAAGAAAACCAAACTTGGTACGAAGAACTGCCTTATCTGCATGAAATATGAGATAAGGCGAATCGCACTGCAAAGCTGAGAGTTCAGAAACTCTCTGAGCAGATGAGATAGCAATAAGAAACAGAACCTTCCAAGATAACTCAATATCTATGTAATGCATTGGCTCAAATGGAGCTTGTTGCAAAACTTTAAGAACAAGATTAAAACTTCAAGGTGGAGCAACAGATTTAAACACAGGCCTGACTCTGACCAAGGCCTGACAAAAAAATTGCACATCCGGCACATCCGCCAAAGGCTTGTGCAGCAAAATAGATAAAGCAGAAATCTGACCTTTCAGAGTACTGACAGACAAACCCTTCTCCAGACCTTCCTGGAAAAAAATACAAAATTCTTGGAATCATGACCCTACTCCAAGAGTAGCCCTTGGATTCATACCAATAAAGATATTTACGCCAAATCTTATGGTAAATATTTCTAGTAACAGGCTTACGAGCCTGAATCATGAACTCAATGACCGACTCAAAAAACCCACGCTTAGATAGATTTAAGCGTTCAATCTCCATGCAGTCAGCTTCAGAGAAACGAGATTTGGATGAAGGAAGGGACCCTAAAGTAAAAGGTCCTTTCTCAGGGGTAGTCTCCACAGAGGCAGAGACGACATTTCTACTAGGTCTACATACCAGATCCTGCGAGGCCATGCCGAAGCAATTAGGATCACAGATGCTCTATCTTGCTTGATACGAGCAATGACTCGTGGAAGGAGAGTAAGCGGAGGAAATAGGTATGCCATCCTGAAGTTCCAAGGAACTGCCAAAGCATCTATCAGGAAGGCCTGAGGATCCCTTAACCTTAAACCGTACTTTGGAAGCTTGGCGTTCTGTCGAGATGCCATCTGATCCAACTCCGGTACCCCCCATTTGATGGTTAACCTGAAGAACACCTCCGGATGGAATTCCCACCTCCCGGGATGAAAAGTCTGTCTGCTCAGGAAATTCACTCCCCAGTTGTCCACTCCTTGAATGTGGATGACAGATAGAACAATTGTGAGCTTCCGCCCACTGAATGATCCAAGCTACCTCCTTCATGGCTAAGGAACTCTGAGTTCCTCCCTGGTGGTTGGTGTAAGCCACCAAGGTTATGTTGTCTGGATGAAACCTGATAAACCGGGCTAAAGCCAGCTGAGGCCAAGCCATCAAGCTCTCAACTCCAGAATGTTCACGGAGAGAGCAGATTCCTCCTGAGACCAAAGCCCCTGTGCCTTCAACGAGTCCCAGACTGCTCCCCAGCCCGTCAGACTGGGGTCTGTGGTCATAATCACCCATGAGGGTCTCCGAAGGCATGTCCCCCGAGATAGATGTTCCTGAGACAGTCACCATGGAAGAGAGTCCCTTGTCGACAGATCTAGAGCTATCTTCTGAGACAGATCTGCATAATCTCCATTCCATTGATTGAGCATGCATAACTGTAGAGCTCTCAAATGGAATCGAGCAAAAGGAACTATGTCTATGGAAGCCACTATTGGACCAATTACCTCCATGCATTGGGCCACTGATGGCCGTACAGCAGACTGTAGAGAAAGGCAAGAGGAAAGAATCTTGGCTTTTCTGACTTCCGTCAGAAATATTTTCATTGATAATGAATCTATAATTGTTCCTAGGAAGACCACTCTTGTAGCAGGAACAAGAGAACTCTTTCCCAAATTCACCTTCCATCCAAGAGATTTTACAAGTTGAAAAGATGGCGCCTGAACCAGAATGTCGTCCAGATAAGGCGCTACTGCAATTCCCCGAGACCGAATCACTGCCAAAAGAGCCCCCAGGACCTTTGAGAAAATTCTGGGAGTTGTGGCCAGGCCAAAGGGAAGAGCCACAAACTGAAAATGTCTGTCCAGAAAGGCAAATCTCAGAAATGTGTGATGATCCCTGTGAATGGGAACATGGAGGTATGCATCCTTCAGGTCTATGGTTGTCATGAACTGACACCTCTTGAACTAGAGGAAGAATGGAATGGATAGTCTCCGTCTTGAAGGACGGCACTCTGAGAAACTTGTTGAGACACTTTAGATCTAAAATGGGTTTGAAAGTTCCCTCTTTTTGGGAACCATGAACAGATTGGAATAAAACCCTAGTCCCTGTTACTGTACTGGAACTATCACTCCCATAAGGGAAAGATCCTGAACACATTTCAAGAACGCCTCTCTCTTTATTTGGTCTACAGATAATCTTGAGAGGTGAAACCTGCCCCTGGGCGGAACAGTCTTGAATTCTAATTGGTATCTCTGGGATACTATGTCCATGGATCTGGAACATCTCGTATCCATGCTTGATGAAACAGAGAGAGTCTGCCCCCACTTGATCTGATCCCGGTTCGGGGGCAAACCCTTCATGCTGACTTAGGGGCATATCTATCAAGCTCTGTATGGAGCGTGAAGCCCCGTGTTTCTGGCGAGTCTGACACAAGTTATTAGGCAGCGGTCTAAAGACCACTGCTACATAACCTGTTTGCCTGCTCTGAGGAGGCGGACAGAGATTGCCGCAATTCAATCCGATCGAATACGATCGGGATGATTGACACCTCCCTGCTAGTGGCCGATTGGCCGCAAATCTGCAGGGGGTGGCGTTGCACCAGCAGTTCACAAGTGCTGCTGGTGCAATGTTGAATGCGGAGAGCGTTTTGCTGTCCGCATTCAGCGAGGTCTGTTGGACATGATCCGCAATGTCGGATCATGGCCCTCAGACTTTTCATAAACATCTGCTGAACAACATTTGAGCCATAACGCTCCATGTACCAAAATCGCGAAACCAGATATTTTGGCTCCCAACTTGATGACCTGCAAAGAGGCGTCAGTAATAAAGGAATTGGCTAGCTTAAGAGCCTTAATCCTATATTGTATGTTATCCAAAGGAGTCTCTGCTTGAAGAGACTCAGACAAAGCATCAAACCAATAGGCTGCCACACTTGTCACGGTAGCAATACACACCACAGGTTGCCATTGGACACCCTGGTGAATATATATATTTTTCTAGTAAGCCTCTAACTTCTTGTCCATATGATCCTTGAAAGAGCAACTATTCTCAATATGAATAGTAGTCCGTTTAGCCAGGGTAGAAATCGCCCCTTCTACCTTGGGTACCGTCTGCCATGACTCCTTAATGGAGTCAGCCACCGGGAACATCTTCCTAAAAACCGGAGACGGTGAAAAAGAAATTCCAGGTCTCTCCCATTCCCAGGCAATAATCTCTGTAGCTCGGTCTGGCACCGGAAACACCTCCACATAGGAGGGAACATCAAAGTATCTATTTAATTTACTAGATTTCTTAGAGTTGACAATGACAGGGGTACTGGAGTTGTCCAAGGTAGCCAAAACCTCCTTTAACAAAACACGAAGGTGTTCAAGCTTAAATCTGAATGAAACAACTTCAGCATCAGAAGAAGGAATTATACTATCCGAATCTGAGATCTCACCCTCAGAGGCTACTGAAGTATCTTCCTCTTTAGACTTATGAGAAAGAGCAACTTGGTTAGCCTTAACTAGATTAGAAACCTTACTATCTGATTATCTAATTTTCCTCTTGTGTCTTCCCTGAAGCATGGGAATGGCAGCTAACACCTCAGATACTGGCGAAGATACCTGGGCAGCAATTTCTGCATGCAAATAAACTCCTCCAGGAGATTGTGAGGAACCGCAGGGCACTGCATGTGATAAGGCTTGGGACATTTGAGGAGAAAGCTGTGGCAATGCCTGAGCAGCATCAACCTGAGTGGTGGCTCAGCAACAAAAAGTCGATATTTGTACGTTAATGTTCTCTCAATACAATCAGAACAAAAAGGCAAAGGAGGTTCAACTTGGTTGTCTAAACAAAGCTTGCATTTAACAGGAGGCATAGACTCCTGGTCCATCTTGTAATTAAAATTAAAGCACTAGCGACAAACCAAAAAAATATATATATATATATTTTTTTCTTTTAAAACTGTCCCTTTAAGAGCATTTGTTCCCAAGTAAAAACAAGTGAAAAATAGGACTTAAATATTCTCCTCCTTATTTTAGCAAATCAAATATGAGGTAAATCAATGCCCAAAACTCAATATGGAATTTAGTCTAACTAAAAACAGGGTACCTCTACACCTCAGCGCTCTACTGAAGTGCCTACCTACCTTCTCTGCACTCTGGGATCGAAATCTGACTGAAAACGGAAGCCTGAAGTGTTTGCTAATAACTCTGTGTCTGCAGAGGCTTGACAACAACCACTTCCGCTAAAGGCTATGCCACTATCAAAAAAGCACGTGTTTTAGGGAAAAAAGACTGCCTCAGAGAATATCTGTCTCCTTTTAGTTACAACACAGACGGTCCCACCGGCCATAGAAATTACTGTAAAATACACAGGCGGAACATCATTCTGTAACATCTTAGGAGTTAGATCCTAAACTGAAACATGAACCGGACCCATCCTTATGCTACCGGGTCCCCAATAAAGATACTGAGCCACCAGTGTAAAACAACACACTCCCTAAAGTCCCAGTGCCTGCTCCCTGCCAATGATATCCGTTAGACAATGCAGGAGTTCAGTCCCAAATAGCGTGCAGCTGTACTATTTAGTGCCAGAGTTATTGTTTTCTTACAAAAAAAACAAAAATGGCACTTACCTGTACCTCTGGCTGTCCGGCAGGCGGACAGCTCACTTGGAATGAGAGGAAGCCACTCCTCACAGAGACCTATGAAAAGAAGAAAGGACAGAGTAAACCTACTCTGGCTTTCTATGTAAGGGCAGCAACTTGTTAGGAAAATGCAGTGAGGCCCACCCCACAAGTTCCCAACTGCTTGAAAGCTACCACAGTCCTACTGAAGAGACTAATGTGGAGTACAGCTAGACCCAGTCTTGTCAGGAAAGATAAGAGCAAACCTACTCTGGCTTTCAAAATAATAAAATCTTGATAGAAGAAAAATATTTAACAGACACCAAACTTCACCTCCTCGCACGCACTGAAGGCAAAGAGAATGACTGGGGATTTTGGGAAGGGGAGTGATACTTAACAGCTTTGCTGTGGTGCTCTTTGCCTCCTCCTGCTGGTCAGGAGTGATATTCCCAACAGTAATTGAGGACGCTGTGGACTCACCAAATCTTAGGAAAAAAATGTATCAGGTAACCATAAATTTTGTTTTATTTCCTATGGCATGGGGAGTCCACAACGTGATTCCAATTACTAGTGGGAACCAATACCCAAGCTAGAGTACACCGAATGAAAAGGGAGGTAGAGCAAGGCAGGAGGACCTAAACAGAAGGCATCACCGCTTGAAGAACCTTTCTCCCAAAAGAGGCCTCAGCCGAGGCAAAAGTATAACATTAGTAGAATTTGGAAAAAGTATGCAAAGAGGATCATGTTGACGCCTTGCAAATTTGATCCACAGAAGCTTCATTTTTGAAAGCCCAAAATGAAGAGACAACCCTTAATGGAATGAGCTGTAATTCTCTCAGGAGGCTGCTGTCCAGCTGTTTCATAAGCTAAACAAATCATACTTCTTAACCAGAGGGAAAGAGTAGTAGAAGTGGCCTCCTGACTCTTACTCTTAACAGAAAAAATAACAAACAGGGCAGAAGATTGCCGAAAATCTTTAGTAGCTTGTAGGTAAAATTTTAGAGCATGCACAACATTCAGGTTATGCAAAAGACGCTCCTTAAGAGAAGAATTAGGACAAAAAGAAGGAACAACAATTTCCTCATTAATGGTTCGATCCAACACTACCTTAGGGAGAAACCCCAATTTAATACAAAGGACCGCCTTATCTGTATGAAAAATAAGGTACAAGAAATCACACTGCAGAGCTGAAAGCTCAGAAACTCTGTAAGTGGAAGAAATAGCAAGGAGAAACAAAACCTTCCAAGATAATTTTATATTAACAACATGCATCGGCTCAAACAGAGCCTGCTGCAAAACTTAAAGAACTAGGTTAAGGCTCCAAGGAGGAGCAACAGGTTTAAACACAGGCCTGATTCTGACCAGAGCCTGAACAAAAGCTTGAACATCTGGTAAATCTTCCAGATGTTTGTGCAAAAGAATAGACAGTGCAGAAATCTGACCTTTCAGAGTACTGACTGACAAACCTTTATCCAGGCCATCCTGAAGAAAGGATAACATTTGGGGAACCCTCACCCAGCTCCAGGAGAAACCCTTAGATTCGCACAAAAAAGGGTGTTTACCCCATACCTTATGGTAAATCCTGTGAGTAACCAGTTTACGAGCCTGAAGCATAGTATCAATGACCACTTCAGAAAAAATGCGGCTAGACAGGACTAGGCGTTCAATCTCCAAGCAGTCAGCTTCAGAGAATCTAGATTTGGATGGAGGAATGGACCCTGAATAGGAAGGTCCTTCCTCAGAGGTAACCTCCAAGGTGGAAGAGATGACATATTCACCAGATCCACGAACCAGATCCTGTGAGGCCAGGCAGGAGCTATGAGAATCACAGACGCTCTATCCTATTTGATACGAGCAATGACTCATGGAAGGAGAGCAAACGGAGGAAACAGGTATGCTAGACTGAAATTACAAGGAACCGCCAGAGCATTTATCTTTGAATTTTAGAGTCTTAGCTAAGCATGAGGAACAAAATTGCATAGGCAAAACAATTTGGGCCTCTAAACATAATAAACATTTGTCCAGGGAAACAGAATCTTGGTCTGTGTCCATAGCTGAAAAAGGTCCCCAAAAAAACTGTGAAAAATAAAAATGAACCGTTATGTCACTTCAAGAAAAGAGAGTACTCAAAACCTTAACTGTGCATAAAAATTCAAATGATGCTAAAATGTATTTAAGCAATCTTCAATCAGACTCCCTCACACCTCTATATCTCAGGCTAGCTGAGGAGGCCCGCATTGATACTAGTAAAAGGAAGAACTCTCACATGTTGTAGATCCACTGTCAGATATGGCTGTCAGACCTAGAAAGCTTTGATCCGGACTGGTAAACAATTAATATAGACAGAACATGTGATTGTTTTTACCACAGAGGAAAAAAACACCCACACTGGCTATTCACTCCGCGGAGGTCACATAATCGGACTGAGAAAAGAAACTGTGCCTCCTTATAAGAAAGGGGGAACATTAACCCCTTGAAGTCTCTATCGTTTTAATTCACTCAGTGCCTACCAGACTGCCAAGTATTAACCCCTTAAGGTTATAACATGTCCCATATGAAGATCCATTAGAGGAATTAACCACCAAAGTGCTGTCTTTCAGTACCTAGAAGGCAAATGCAGGGCAGGAACAGCTTCTTAGGTGTGACAGACAATCCATTATCTATCAGGGACCTGAAGAAAAAGAAAGAACAGAGTAACCAACCCTGGCTTTCTATGAAGGGGTAGCAATAATGTAAGAAATAAAGCAAAGACAACCTCGCCGCTTTCTAACTGCTAATAGTCACCATTACTCTTAAAAAAGAAATTGACATGGACACAGAATAGCCCCTAATCCTTGCTTGCAGGAAAAAGTACCCATAAAAGGTTTAAATATCTTCAGGCACCATCTTCGCACATCCTCCATTGACTAAGGCAAAAAGAATGACTGAGGATTATGGGTAAGGGAAGTTACACTTAACAGCTTTGCTGGGGTGCTCTTTGCCTCCTCCAGCTGGTTAGGAGTTGAATATCCCACTAGTAATAAAAAGTTAATTTTCAATTGTTCTCTCAAAGTATTGGGCTTTGGTATACAGACAGAGATAATATAAAAATATGTTTGTACAGAAAGTGATAAAATAAAGAGATCTGATTTCCTTTAAACCTCCACCAATTTTAATGGGCTGTGGTTTCAAAGAACAAAAACAGCTATTTCATACATAAAAGTAAACATAAAGAGGCAATTACACATACATTTTATACTCTGCAGCTGATATAACAAGTCATTGGAAACCCATTATGAGAAAAACTATTTTACAGTAATCTATTTATTTAAAAGAGTTGTACACATTGAGTTGTAGAGTTGCTGGTAATAAAATGACATCCTCTAAAAAATTAGAGCATGTATTTTTTCCACTATAATGGCCTTTTAATTTAGTCTCCAATACCCTAGTTTCAGAGAGCTCACATCACTGTATCAATAGAAAACAAGACCATGTAGAAATGATAGAATATTATTGGAGGGGGGGGGGGGGTTATGCATAACCTGTTATATTAATTTTCAGACTTTAAAGACTTTTAGAACTTCCCATAATCACTACCCCTATCACACAGGACTTAAAATATATAAATGTATTATTCTTTTTTTCTCTTTTATTTTAGGGGGTCTGTCCATTGAACATCCAATTATACTTTGTAACCTTTTCAATTTCATCTGGAAAATGTGGCATTAGCCAGAATATAGAAATTCTGATTACCAATAATCCCAGAGGCAGAACATTCCTTCACTTTCTGCGATGAGATTTATTTAGTGAAAATTTTTCTGCAGGTAATTTTAAAATAAAATTAAATTTTAAATTAGGAAGTTACACTAAGGCACCAATTGCAATGTGTTGGTTAACTGAAGAATAAAGCAATTTCTAAATGTTTTATAATATAAATATAGTGCAGTAGTTGAAAATTAGCTGCATACAAAAAAAGAAACTTTAAAATGTCTCTTGAATAAAATTTGTTTCCTTAACTCTTGGTATAACATAGAAATGTAGTAATAAAAAAGATGCAATGCTCATACATCTTATGTTCAGAATAAACAGCTTTGCAGACTGGGAAAGACTAGGGTTTGAAAAAATCTCTGAGAGCCTGTCAGCAATCAATTCACTGTGTTAAGGAAAACTTACACAGTGCAGCCAGAGCACAACTGTTTGAATAGAACTGTCTAATGTGGAGCAGCGATACAAAGTGAAAGCACTAACATGTGTCCTGTTCTTTCAGCAGACATGATGCATTTTCTGAGATGACATCTCAGATCACTGTATGTTCTGCCTTGGGGCCAATAATACATAAATTACTGACAACGAAAGTACATATTTATGGGTAACATTTATCAATTACTACTTTAACTCCAGTCAAATTGTATTATATTGTTATATGGTTTTGATCTTATGGAGTTTCTATACTTTGAGTATTACATTTCACACAAGGGAGTAAACATAGTTGTTATTATTATATATTCATAATTAGTTATCATTTATACAGTACTAGTCATAAAGCCCGTTCACATGGGCCATTTTTTGCAGTACATCGGTCCCACACTTGCTCTCTCTCCCTCCCCCTCTCTTTTGCTCTCTCTCTCCCCATCTCTTTTGCTCTCTCTCTCCTCTCTTTTGCCCCCCTCTCTTTAATGCTCTCTCTCGCTCTACCTCTCTTTTGCGCTCTCTCTCTCCCCCTCTCTTTTGCTCTCTCTCCCCACTCTCTTTTGCGCTCTCTCCCCACTCTCTTTTGTTCTCTCTCGCTCCACCTCTTTTGCGCTCTCGCTCCTCCTCTCTTTTGCTCTCTCTCCCCCCTCTTTTGCTCTCTCTCTCCCCCCTCTCATTTGCTCTCCCCCCCTCTTTTGCACTCTGTCTCCCCCCTCACTTTTGCTCTCTCCCCCCATTTTGCACTCTCTCTCCCCCTCTCTTTTGCGCTCTCTCTCTCTCCCCCTCTCTTTTGCACACTCTCTCTCCCCCTCTCTTTTGTGCTCTCTCTCTCCCCCCTTTCTTTTGCGCTCTCTCTCTCCCCCTCTCTTTTGCTCTCTCTCTCCCCCTCTCTTTTGCTCTCTCTCTCCCGTCTCTTTTGCTCTCTCTCTCCCGTCTCTTTTGCTCTCTCCCCCTCTCTCCCCACTCTTTCCCCCTCTCTCTCTCTCCCCTCTCTCCCCCTCTCTTTTGTTCTGTCTCTCTCACCTTGCGCTCTCACCCCCCCTCTTTCTCGCTTTCTCCCCCCTTTCTTTTGCACTCTATTGCTCCACCTCTATTTTGCGCTCTCTCCCCCTCTATTTTGCACTCTCTCCTCCTCTCTTTTGCGCTCTCTCTCTCCCCTCTCTGTTTTGCACTCTTTCCCCCCTATATTTTGCTCTCTCCCCCCTCTCTTTTGTTCTGTCTCCCCCCTCTCTTTTGCTCTGTCTCTCTCCCCTCTCTTTTGCTCTCTCTCCCCCTCTCTTTTGCTCTCTCTCCCCCTCTCTTTTGTCCTGTCTCTCTCACATTTGCGCTCTCTCCCCCCTTTCTTTTGCACTCTCTTGCTCCACCTCCATTTGCTCTATCTACCCCTTCTCTTTTGCTCTCTCTACCCCCTCTCTTTTGCTCGCTCTCTCCCCCCTCTATTTTGCACTCTCCTCCTCTCTTTTGCGCTCTCTCTCTCCCCTCTCTCTTTTGCACTCCCCCCCCCCCCTATATTTTGCTCTCTCCCCCCTCTCTTTTGCTCTCTCTCCCCCCTCTCTTTTGCTCTCTCTCCCCCCTTTCTTTTGCTCTCTCTCCCCCCTTTCTTTTGAGCTCTCTCTCCCCCCTCTCTCTTTTGTGCTCTCTCCCCCCTCCCTTTTGCCCTCTCTCTCTCCCCCTCTCTTTTGGGCTCTCCCCCCCCTTTTGCACTCTCTCCCCCTCTTTTGCACACTCTCTCTCCCCCTCTCTTTTGCATCTCTCTCCCCCTCTCTTTTGCGCTCTCTCCCCTCTCTTTTGCGCGCTCTCTCTCCTCCTCTCTTTTGCGCTCTCTCCCCCCTCCCTTTTGCGCTCTCTCTCCCCTCCCTTTTGCGCTCTCCCCCTCTCTTTTGCGCTCTCTCTCCCCCTCTCTTTTGTGCTCTCTCTCCCCCTCTCTTTTGCGCTCTCTCTCACCCTCTCTTTTACGCTCTCTCTCTCCCCCCTCTCTCTTTTGCTCTGTCTCTCTCCCCTCTCTTTTGCTCTCTCTCCATCTTTCTCTTTTGCACTCTCTCTCTCTCTCACTCTCTTTTGTGCTCTCTCCCCCTCTCTTTTGCACTCTCTCTCCCCCTCTCTTTTGCGCTCTCTCCCCCTCTCTTTTGCACTCTCTCTCCCCCTCTCTTTTGCGCTCCCTCTCTCCCCCTCTCTTTTACGCTTTCTCTCTCCCCCCTCTCTTTTGCTCTCTCTCTCCATCTCTCGTTTGCTCTCTTTCCCCCATCTCTCTTGCCCCCTCTTTTGCTCTCACTCCCCCTCTCTCTCTCCCCTCTCTTTTGCTCTCTCTTCCCCTCTCTTTTGCTCTCACTCCCCCTCTCTCTTCCCTTTCTTTTGCTCTTTCCCCTCTATTTTGCTCCCTCCCCCTCTTTTTTGCTCTTTCCCATCTCTTTTGCTCTCTCTTACCCTCTCTTTAGCTCTTTCCCATCTCTTTTGCTCTCTCCCCCTCTATCTCCTTCACCTCTCTCTCGCGCTCCCGGCCACGCCCCCTGCTCATGCCCGCCCACCGTCACCGTGCCGCAGCAGATCAGGTAGACTCTAAGGCCAGGTGTGTTTGTCCTTGTGCTGTCTCTACTGCGCATGACAGCTTCGGACAAACACAATTGGCCTTTTATATTATAGGATTACTGATTTTATTATTTTATATAGTGTTCCTATTTTTGTAACATTTTATAAAAACTTTAATAAATAAATTAAAAGTTACTTTTAAAAAGAAAAGACATTTTGAAGTCACTTTACAATTAAATTGTCTATCAACCCCTTTACTAGGTATAAGGTATATTTTATAAGCACCAAATGGCATTAAATCAGTATTCCCTCAAAATAGCAAAAAATAAAAATAAATAAGAAAATGAATGGTTTGATGGAATGAATAGTCTGAAGGAATGAAGCCTCTGATGCTCCAGTTAAAGACAGGTGACTACCTAAAAATATGACTTCTTATTAATTTGGCCTCATGCTGGTTGAAATAAATATAAACAGTGATACCCAAGAGTAGAAGGAAGGGTTTGAAAGTCCTAATCATGTATAAATCCTTTATGAATATTGATAAAGGTCATTTGATTTGAAAACAGGGATACCAATCTATTAGTAGCATAGCACACTGCTGTTCATAAGTCACAGATCAGATGACTGCCATTTCAGTGATAATTTCCTCACAATTATAGGCATTTTTTAAGATACAGTGTTAAATCAGCCTTATGTAAATCCCCTCCAATCACAAAAAAAGGTCAAAAGGTCACATTTCACAAATCTCAGTTTTAGCCAACATGCAGAAAGGCGAATTACATAAACTCGTTGCAGCAAAGACCAAATGATCAATACTGCTACATTATGGCTTTTTCTTATCATTGTAAAGCTCTACACAGTAAAACACAATCACTTATTTTACACTCCCATTTTATAGTAATCCTCACATTTCAACCACATTTCAAATTTACAATTTACAAATTGCATTTTTTATTTGAAATAAGTAAAATCAAGTTCTTCTAGCAGAAACAACATATTTTATGTTAGCATGAAAATGTCATCCTGCATTACTATCAAATTAATTAACAGCTTCAACTGCAGAGATGACAAATGTACACATCTTTAAATTATAGATAGCGCATTATGAAGAATGGTAGAGGGCAAGCTGGGCCCTCATAGTATCTGTTCATATCTTAAACTGTTTGCCATTTGTTGTAATCTTTCACACGCTGCCTATTCATCACATTCTTGTCCTTCCTATTTAGTTTTCATCAACTCTGCGAGAAATAATTCATATGAAACTAATACACATGTGGGTGTCCTGTATCTTCATCATTCACTTCTCCCCATCCGTTATCACCTACAATTTAGATAATCCAGGCTATTATGTGCTTTGTTGTGAGCAGAAAAATAAAATAAGAGACTTGTCGAAAGGGATAGAACTGAATCCAATAACACAATGAATTTTCCAAGCTCTAGTCTGTTGTCATTAAAAATATGTTTATATGATTAAACAAGAAAATTATATACCAGCCTAATGGGGACAATAAACTCATGAAAAAATGTATTCTATAAGTTTAAAATAATATATATTATATAATATATATATATATATATATATATATATATATATATATATATATATATATATATATATATATATATATTTATATATATATATCTCTACTGTATATATACACTCAAAAGAACCAGTCCCACACTCTCCGTTTGAATGATCACAAACTTTAATATCATGTATATTATGATATTAAAGTTTGTGATTATTCAAACGGAGAGTGCGGCACCGGTTCTTTTGAGTGTGTACAACTTTTACCTAGAGCACCCTGGACGTTGTATTGATATTTAGAATCCCCCCTGTAAAAAGGTATTGTGTGTATATATATATATATATATATATATATATATATACATACACACACACACAGAGAGAGAGAAGTGCACTCACAGGAACGAACAACTAGCTCAAATACCTTTGTTAGCCTGTTCTAAGGCGATTTACCACCTGGGTGCAGCTTTTTAGCCCAGTAATGCTTTTAACAGAGTAAAACTTTCCTGTAGTATATCAGTCTGATCCCGCCTATTACGGTCAGTCAAGCGCCAAAATACCAGGCAAATCCTCTCTGAACAAGGAACACAGCAACCCCAGACGATCGTTTCGGCCTTCATTGGGCCTCATCAGTGAGGTGTAGCCATATTTCTCTAAGCACACTGAGCAAGGAGTCCACGTCTGGTTGCCCCTTTTTCCCATAGGGAGACTAAATACATATAGAGAGAAGTGCACTCACAGGAACGAACAACTGGCTCAATACCATTGTTAGCCTGCTTTATGGCGATTTGCCACCTGGGTGCAGCTTTTTAGCCCAGTAATGCTTTTCACAGAGTAGAACTTTCCTGTAGTATATCAGTCTGATCCCGCCTATTACGGTCAGTCCAGCGCCAAAATACCAGGCAATTCCTCTCTGAACAAGGAACACAGCAACCTCAGATGATCGTTTCGGCCTTCATTGGGCCTCGTCAGTGAGCTGTATTCCTCTAAGCACATTGAGCAAGGAATCCACGCCTGGTTGCCCCTGTGAAAAGCATTACTGGGCTAAAAGAAGTTTCACGCAGGTGGTAAATCACCATAGAACAGGCTAACAATAGTATTAAGCTGGTTGTTCGTTCCTGTGAGTGCACTTCTCTCTGTGTGTATTAAGTCTCCCTATGGGAAAAAGGGGCAACCAGACGTGGACTCCTTGCTCAGTGTGCTTAGAGGAATATGGCTACACCGCACTGACGAGGCCCAATGAAGGCCGAAACAATTGTCTGGGGTTGCTGTGTTCAGAAAGGAATTGCCTGGTATTTCGGCGCTGGACTGACCGTAATTAAGCGGGATCAGACTGATATACTACAGTTAAGTTCTACTCTGTGAAAAGCATTACTGGGCTAAAAGAAGTTGCACGCAGGTGGTAAATCGCCATAGAGCAGGCTAACAATAGTATTAAGATGGTTGTTCATTCCTGTAAGTGCACTTCTCTCTGTGTATAAATATATATAGATAGATATATAGATAGATAGATAGATAGATAGATAGATAAACTTGCATCATAAAAACTGGAGAAGCCAAGTCCCTAGTGTGAATCTGTGAAGGAATATTAGCAGACGTTGCAGAATGGCAAGGAAGATTTTAGGGGTTATATAGCTGTGTAATTGTCTTATTTTAAAGGGACATTTATTATTATTATTATTATTATTATTATCAGTTATTTGTAGAGCGCCAACAGATTCTGCAGCGCTATTTATGGCAAAATGTACCATCCCTGCAGGTGTACAGGTCCGTAGTAGTGAACCTGTCCGTCTGCAATCGGCACTTGCAATGTTGCATTACACTGCAAAAACAGAATTTATGTTTACCTGATAAATTACTTTCTCCAACGGTGTGTCCGGTCCACGGCGTCAACCTTACTTGTGGGATATTCTCTTCCCCAACAGGAAATGGCAAAGAGCCCAGCAAAGCTGGTCACATGATCCCTCCTAGGCTCCGCCTACCCCAGTCATTCGACCGACGTTAAGGAGGAATATTTGCATAGGAGAAACCATATGGTACCGTGGTGACTGTAGTTAAAGAAAATAAAATATCAGACCTGATTAAAAAAACCAGGGCGGGCCGTGGACCGGACACACCGTTGGAGAAAGTAATTTATCAGGTAAACATAAATTCTGTTTTCTCCAACATAGGTGTGTCCGGTCCACGGCGTCATCCTTACTTGTGGGAACCAATACCAAAGCTTTAGGACACGGATGAAGGGAGGGAGCAAATCAGGTCACCTAAATGGAAGGCACCACGGCTTGCAAAACCTTTCTCCCAAAAATAGCCTCAGAAGAAGCAAAAGTATCAAACTTGTAAAATTTGGTAAAAGTGTGCAGTGAAGACCAAGTCGCTGCCCTACATATCTGATCAACAGAAGCCTCGTTCTTGAAGGCCCATGTGGAAGCCACAGCCCTAGTGGAATGAGCTGTGATTCTTTCGGGAGGCTGCCGTCCGGCAGTCTCGTAAGCCAATCTGATGATGCTTTTAATCCACAAAGAGAGAGAGGTAGAAGTTGCTTTTTGACCTCTCCTTTTACCGGAATAAACAACAAACAAGGAAGATGTTTGTCTAAAATCCTTTGTAGCATCTAAATAGAATTTTAGAGCGCGAACAACATCCAAATTGTGCAACAAACGTTCCTTCTTTGAAACTGGTTTCGGACACAGAGAAGGTACGATAATCTCCTGGTTAATGTTTTTGTTAGAAACAACTTTTGGAAGAAAACCAGGTTTAGTACGTAAAACCACCTTATCCGCATGGAACACCAGATAAGGAGGAGAACACTGCAGAGCAGATAATTCTGAAACTCTTCTAGCAGAAGAAATTGCAACTAAAAATAAAACTTTCCAAGATAATAACTTAATATCAACGGAATGTAAGGGTTCAAACGGAACCCCCTGAAGAACTGAAAGAACTAAATTGAGACTCCAAGGAGGAGTCAAAGGTTTGTAAACAGGCTTAATTCTAACCAGAGCCTGAACAAAAGCTTGAACATCTGGCACAGCTGCCAGCTTTTTGTGAAGTAACACAGACAAGGCAGAAATCTGTCCCTTCAGGGAACTTGCAGATAATCCTTTTTCCAATCCTTCTTGAAGGAAGGATAAAATCTTAGGAATCTTAACCTTGTCCCAAGGGAATCCTTTAGATTCACACCAACAGATATATTTTTTCCAAATTTTGTGGTAAGTCTTTCTAGTTACAGGCTTTCTGGCCTGAACAAGAGTATCGATAACAGAATCTGAGAACCCTCGCTTCGATAAGATCAAGCGTTCAATCTCCAAGCAGTCAGCTGGAGTGAAACCAGATTCGGATGTTCGAACGGACCCTGAACAAGCAGGTCTCGTCTCAAAGGTAGCTTCCAAGGAGGAGCCGATGACATATTCACCAGATCTGCATACCAAGTCCTGCGTGGCCACGCAGGAGCTATCAAGATCACCGACGCCCTCTCCTGATTGATCCTGGCTACCAGCCTGGGGATGAGAGGAAACGGCGGGAACACATAAGCTAGTTTGAAGGTCCAAGGTGCTACTAGTGCATCCACTAGAGCCGCCTTGGGATCCCTGGATCTGGACCCGTAGCAAGGAACTTTGAAGTTCTGACGAGAGGCCATCAGATCCATGTCTGGAATGCCCCACAGTTGAGTGACTTGGGCAAAGATTTCCGGATGGAGTTCCCACTCCCCCGGATGTAATGTCTGACGACTCAGAAAATCCGCTTCCCAATTTTCCACTCCTGGGATGTGGATAGCAGACAGGTGGCAGGAGTGAGACTCCGCCCATAGAATGATTTTGGTCACTTCTTCCATCGCTAGGGAACTCCTTGTTCCCCCCTGATGGTTGATGTACGCAACAGTTGTCATGTTGTCTGATTGAAACCGTATGAACTTGGCCCTCGCTAGCTGAGGCCAAGCCTTGAGAGCATTGAATATCGCTCTCAGTTCCAGAATATTTATCGGTAGAAGAGATTCTTCCCGAGACCCAAGACCCTGAGCTTTCAGGGATCCCCAGACCGCGCCCCAGCCCATCAGACTGGCGTCGGTCGTGACAATGACCCACTCTGGTCTGCGGAATGTCATCCCTTGTGACAGGTTGTCCAGGGACAGCCACCAACGGAGTGAGTCTCTGGTCCTCTGATTTACTTGTATCTTCGGAGACAAGTCTGTATAGTCCCCATTCCACTGACTGAGCATGCACAGTTGTAATGGTCTTAGATGAATGCGCGCAAAAGGAACTATGTCCATTGCCGCTACCATCAACCCGATCACTTCCATGCACTGAGCTATGGAAGGAAGAGGAACGGAATGAAGTATCCGACAAGAGTCTAGAAGTTTTGTTTTTCTGGCCTCTGTCAGAAAAATCCTCATTTCTAAGGAGTCTATTATTGTTCCCAAGAAGGGAACCCTTGTTGACGGAGATAGAGAACTCTTTTCCACGTTCACTTTCCATCCGTGAGATCTGAGAAAGGCCAGGACAATGTCCGTGTGAGCCTTTGCTTGAGGAAGGGACGACGCTTGAATCAGAATGTCGTCCAAGTAAGGTACTACAGAAATGCCCCTTGGTCTTAGCACAGCTAGAAGGGACCCTAGTACCTTTGTGAAAATCCTTGGAGCAGTGGCTAATCCGAAAGGAAGCGCCACGAACTGGTAATGCTTGTCCAGGAATGCGAACCTTAGGAACCGATGATGTTCCTTGTGGATAGGAATATGTAGATACGCATCCTTTAAATCCACCGTGGTCATGAATTGACCTTCCTGGATGGAAGGAAGAATAGTTCGAATGGTTTCCATCTTGAACGATGGAACCTTGAGAAACTTGTTTAAGATCTTGAGATCTAAGATTGGTCTGAACGTTCCCTCTTTTTTGGGAACTATGAACAGATTGGAGTAGAACCCCATCCCTTGTTCTCTTAATGGAACAGGATGAATCACTCCCATTTTTAACAGGTCTTCTACACAATGTAAGAATGCCTGTCTTTTTATGTGGTCTGAAGACAACTGAGACCTGTGGAACCTCCCCCTTGGGGGAAGTCCCTTGAATTCCAGAAGATAACCTTGGGAGACTATTTCTAGCGCCCAAGGATCCAGAACATCTCTTGCCCAAGCCTGAGCGAAGAGAGAGAGTCTGCCCCCCACCAGATCCGGTCCCGGATCGGGGGCCAACATTTCATGCTGTCTTGGTAGCAGTGGCAGGTTTCTTGGCCTGCTTTCCCTTGTTCCAGCCTTGCATTGGTCTCCAAGCTGGCTTGGCTTGAGAAGTATTACCCTCTTGCTTAGAGGACGTAGCACTTTGGACTGGTCCGTTTCTACGAAAGGGACGAAAATTAGGTTTATTTTTTGCCTTGAAAGGCCGATCCTGAGGAAGGGCGTGGCCCTTACCCCCAGTGATATCAGAGATAATCTCTTTCAAGTCAGGGCCAAACAGCGTTTTCCCCTTGAAAGGAATGTTAAGTAGCTTGTTCTTGGAAGACGCATCAGCCGACCAAGATTTCAACCAAAGCGCTCTGCGCGCCACAATAGCAAACCCAGAATTCTTAGCCGCTAACCTAGCCAATTGCAAAGTGGCGTCTAGGGTGAAAGAATTAGCCAATTTGAGAGCATTGATTCTGTCCATAATCTCCTCATAAGGAGGAGAATCACTATCAACCGCCTTTATCAGCTCATCGAACCAGAAACATGCGGCTGTAGCGACAGGGACAATGCATGAAATTGGTTGTAGAAGGTAACCCTGCTGAACAAACATCTTTTTAAGCAAACCTTCTAATTTTTTATCCATAGGATCTTTGAAAGCACAACTATCCTCTATGGGTATAGTGGTGCGTTTGTTTAAAGTGGAAACCGCTCCCTCGACCTTGGGGACTGTCTGCCATAAGTCCTTTCTGGGGTCGACCATAGGAAACAATTTTTTAAATATGGGGGGAGGGACGAAAGGAATACCGGGCCTTTCCCATTCTTTATTAACAATGTCCGCCACCCGCTTGGGTATAGGAAAAGCTTCTGGGAGCCCCGGCACCTCTAGGAACTTGTCCATTTTACATAGTTTCTCTGGGATGACCAACTTGTCACAATCATCCAGAGTGGATAATACCTCCTTAAGCAGAATGCGGAGATGTTCCAACTTAAATTTAAATGTAATCACATCAGGTTCAGCTTGTTGAGAAATGTTCCCTGAATCAGTAATTTCTCCCTCAGACAAAACCTCCCTGGCCCCATCAGACTGGGTTAGGGGCCCTTCAGAAATATTATTATCAGCGTCGTCATGCTCTTCAGTATCTAAAACAGAGCAGTCGCGCTTACGCTGATAAGTGTTCATTTTGGCTAAAATGTTTTTGACAGAATTATCCATTACAGCCGTTAATTGTTGCATAGTAAGGAGTATTGGCGCGCTAGATGTACTAGGGGCCTCCTGAGTGGGCAAGACTCGTGTAGACGAAGGAGGGAATGATGCAGTACCATGCTTACTCCCCTCACTTGAGGAATCATCTTGGGCATCATTGTCATTGTCACATAAATCACATTTATTTAAATGAGTAGGAATTCTGGCTTCCCCACATTCAGAACACAGTCTATCTGGTAGTTCAGACATGTTAAACAGGCATAAACTTGATAACAAAGTACAAAAAACGTTTTAAAATAAAACCGTTACTGTCACTTTAAATTTTAAACTGAACACACTTTATTACTGCAATTGCGAAAAAACATGAAGGAATTGTTCAAAATTCACCAAATTTTCACCACAGTGTCTTAAAGCCTTAAAAGTATTGCACACCAAATTTGGAAGCTTTAACCCTTAAAATAACGGAACCGGAGCCGTTTTGAACTTTAACCCCTTCACAGTCCCTGGTATCTGCTTTGCTGAGACCCAACCAAGCCCAAAGGGGAATACGATACCAAATAACGCCTTCAGAAAGTCTTTTCTAAGTATCAGAGCTCCTCTCACATGCGACTGCATGCCATGCCTCTCAAAAACAAGTGCGCAACACCGGCGCGAAAATGAGGCTCTGCCTATGCTTTGGGAAAGCCCCTAAAGAATAAGGTGTCTAAAACAGTGCCTGCCGATATTATTATATCAAAATACCCAGATAAAATGATTCCTCAAGGCTAAATATGTATTTAATAATGAATCGATTTAGCCCAGAAAAAGTCTACAGTCTTAATAAGCCCTTGTGAAGCCCTTATTTACGATCGTAATAAACATGGCTTACCGGATCCCATAGGGAAAATGACAGCTTCCAGCATTACATCGTCTTGTTAGAATGTGTCATACCTCAAGCAGCAAGAGACTGCTCACTGTTCCCCCAACTGAAGTTAATTGCTCTCAACAGTCCTGTGTGGAACAGCCATGGATTTTAGTGACGGTTGCTAAAATCATTTTCCTCATACAAACAGAAATCTTCATCACTTTTCTGTTTCTGAGTAAATAGTACATACCAGCACTATTTCAAAATAACAAACTCTTGATTGAATAATAAAAACTACAGTTAAACACTAAAAAACTCTAAGCCATCTCCGTGGAGATGTTGCCTGTACAACGGCAAAGAGAATGACTGGGGTAGGCGGAGCCTAGGAGGGATCATGTGACCAGCTTTGCTGGGCTCTTTGCCATTTCCTGTTGGGGAAGAGAATATCCCACAAGTAAGGATGACGCCGTGGACCGGACACACCTATGTTGGAGAAATTTAACATTTGCACAAGAGGTTTCTTGTGCAATGCTGCTCCCTTCTCCAGCGCAACCAAATGCATTATATCAGGGCATGTCAATCACTCTGTGCAGGCACAGAGGAAAAAGACCTACCAATTCTACAATTAAAGGGGATTTTCAGTCATGAAGTTTAAAAAAAAATGTCAAGCTGAAAGTTCCTTTATTTGTCAACAGCTTATGCCGTGCTGAGCAACGCTATTTGTTATTTTACGGTCAGTCCAGCGCCGAAATACCAGGCAATTCCTTTCTGTACAAGTAACACAGCAACCCCAGATGATCGTTTCAGCCTTCATTGGGCCTTGTCAGTGAGGTGTAGCAGACGACAGCAATGTAGAAAAAGAGTGCAGTCTCCTTTCCCCGTCTGCAGTGCAGGGGTCCCTAGGATCCAGATCAGATGCGGGACCCACTAGGATGACAAACATATGTTTGTCATCTTCACTGCAGAGTAGATGCCCATGATGAGAAGGGCTCGTTGTGCATATCTAAGAGGTTATATATGCATAGAAAACAATTAATTGCATTGAAACTAATAAAGAAAAATAGTTTTTGCAGGCCCAGGACACACCCATTGCAAAGCCTATTGAATGATGTTTATCTTACTTCCTTTGCTGTGGCCAATCAACCAATCACTGTGCAGCATCATCATTTAGGAGGACCAGGGTTCTGCATTGCACAAAATGTACTGCAGAATCTCCAGGGTTACTGGAAACAGCATATTACAGGAAAAAAAGAAAAGGCAAAATATATCAGTACAATGCATTTTTTTTTTTAAAATTATGCATAATTAAATATTTTGGGCCAGATTGCAAGTGGAGAGTTATACAACACTTCTGCATGAGCATTAACTCTGCTAAAAACAGAATTTATGTTTACCTGATAAATTACTTTCTCCAACGGTGTGTCCGGTCCACGGCGTCATCCTTACTTGTGGGATATTCTCTTCCCCAACAGGAAATGGCAAAGAGCCCAGCAAAGCTGGTCACATGATCCCTCCTAGGCTCCGCCTACCCCAGTCATTCGACCGACGTTAAGGAGGAATATTTACATAGGAGAAACCATATGGTACCGTGGTGACTGTAGTTAAAGAAAATAAATTATCAGACCTGATTAAAAAAACCAGGGCGGGCCGTGGACCGGACACACCGTTGGAGAAAGTAATTTATCAGGTAAACATAAATTCTGTTTTCTCCAACATAGGTGTGTCCGGTCCACGGCGTCATCCTTACTTGTGGGAACCAATACCAAAGCTTTAGGACACGGATGAAGGGAGGGAGCAAATCAGGTCACCTAAATGGAAGGCACCACGGTTTGCAAAACCTTTCTCCCAAAAATAGCCTCAGAAGAAGCAAAAGTATCAAACTTGTAAAATTTGGTAAAAGTGTGCAGTGAAGACCAAGTCGCTGCCCTACATATCTGATCAACAGAAGCCTCGTTCTTGAAGGCCCATGTGGAAGCCACAGCCCTAGTGGAATGAGCTGTGATTCTTTCGGGAGGCTGCCGTCCGGCAGTCTCGTAAGCCAATCTGATGATGCTTTTAATCCAAAAAGAGAGAGAGGTAGAAGTTGCTTTTTGACCTCTCCTTTTACCGGAATAAACAACAAACAAGGAAGATGTTTGTCTAAAATCCTTTGTAGCATCTAAATAGAATTTTAGAGCGCGAACAACATCCAAATTGTGCAACAAACGTTCCTTCTTTGAAACTGGTTTCGGACACAGAGAAGGTACGATAATCTCCTGGTTAATGTTTTTGTTAGAAACAACTTTTGGAAGAAAACCAGGTTTAGTACGTAAAACCACCTTATCCGCATGGAACACCAGATAAGGAGGAGAACACTGCAGAGCAGATAATTCTGAAACTCTTCTAGCAGAAGAAATTGCAACTAAAAACAAAACTTTCCAAGATAATAACTTAATATCAACGGAATGTAAGGGTTCAAACGGAACCCCCTGAAGAACTGAAAGAACTAAATTGAGACTCCAAGGAGGAGTCAAAGGTTTGTAAACAGGCTTAATTCTAACCAGAGCCTGAACAAAGGCTTGAACATCTGGCACAGCTGCCAGCTTTTTGTGAAGTAACACAGACAAGGCAGAAATCTGTCCCTTCAGGGAACTTGCAGATAATCCTTTTTCCAATCCTTCTTGAAGGAAGGATAGAATCTTAGGAATCTTAACCTTGTCCCAAGGGAATCCTTTAGATTCACACCAACAGATATATTTTTTCCAAATTTTGTGGTAAATCTTTCTAGTTACAGGCTTTCTGGCCTGAACAAGAGTATCGATAACAGAATCTGAGAACCCTCGCTTCGATAAGATCAAGCGTTCAATCTCCAAGCAGTCAGCTGGAGTGAAACCAGGTTCGGATGTTCGAACGGACCCTGAACAAGAAGGTCTCGTCTCAAAGGTAGCTTCCAAGGTGGAGCCGATGACATATTCACCAGATCAGCATACCAAGTCCTGCGTGGCCACGCAGGAGCTATCAAGATCACCGACGCCCTCTCCTGATTGATCCTGGCTACCAGCCTGGGGATGAGAGGAAACGGCGGGAACACATAAGCTAGTTTGAAGGTCCAAGGTGCTACTAGTGCATCCACTAGAGCCGCCTTGGGATCCCTGGATCTGGACCCGTAGCAAGGAACTTTGAAGTTCTGACGAGAGGCCATCAGATCCATGTCTGGAATGCCCCACAGCTGAGTGACTTGGGCAAAGATTTCCGGATGGAGTTCCCACTCCCCCGGATGCAATGTCTGACGACTCAGAAAATCCGCTTCCCAATTTTCCACTCCTGGGATGTGGATAGCGGACAGGTGGCAGGAGTGAGACTCCGCCCATAGAATGATTTTGGTCACTTCTTCCATCGCTAGGGAACTCCTTGTTCCCCCCTGATGGTTGATGTACGCAACAGTTGTCATGTTGTCTGATTGAAACCGTATGAACTTGGCCCTCGCTAGCTGAGGCCAAGCCTTGAGAGCATTGAATATCGCTCTCAGTTCCAGAATATTTATCGGTAGAAGAGATTCTTCCCGAGACCAAAGACCCTGAGCTTTCAGGGATCCCCAGACCGCGCCCCAGCCCATCAGACTGGCGTCGGTCGTGACAATGACCCACTCTGGTCTGCGGAATGTCATCCCTTGTGACAGGTTGTCCAGGGACAGCCACCAACGGAGTGAGTCTCTGGTCCTCTGATTTACTTGTATCTTCGGAGACAAGTCTGTATAATCCCCATTCCACTGACTGAGCATGCACAGTTGTAATGGTCTTAGATGAATGCGCGCAAAAGGAACTATGTCCATTGCCGCTACCATCAACCCGATCACTTCCATGCACTGAGCTATGGAAGGAAGAGGAACGGAATGAAGTATCCGACAAGAGTCTAGAAGCTTTGTTTTTCTGGCCTCTGTCAGAAATATCCTCATTTCTAAGGAGTCTATTATTGTTCCCAAGAAGGGAACCCTTGTTGAAGGAGATAGAGAACTCTTTTCCGTGTTCACTTTCCATCCGTGAGATCTGAGAAAGGCCAGGACTATGTCCGTGTGAGCCTTTGCTTGAGGAAGGGACGACGCTTGAATCAGAATGTCGTCCAAGTAAGGTACTACAGCAATGCCCCTTGGTCTTAGCACAGCTAGAAGGGACCCTAGTACCTTTGTGAAAATCCTTGGAGCAGTGGCTAATCCGAAAGGAAGCGCCACGAACTGGTAATGCTTGTCCAGGAATGCGAACCTTAGGAACCGATGATGTTCCTTGTGGATAGGAATATGTAGATACGCATCCTTTAAATCCACCGTGGTCATGAATTGACCTTCCTGAATGGAAGGAAGAATAGTTCGAATGGTTTCCATCTTGAACGATGGAACCTTGAGAAACTTGTTTAAGATCTTGAGATCTAAGATTGGTCTGAACGTTCCCTCTTTTTTGGGAACTATGAACAGATTGGAGTAGAACCCCATCCCTTGTTCTCTTAATGGAACAGGATGAATCACTCCCATTTTTAACAGGTCTTCTACACAATGTAAGAATGCCTGTCTTTTTATGTGGTCTGAAGATAACTGAGACCTGTGGAACCTCCCCCTTGGGGGAAGCCCCTTGAATTCCAGAAGATAACCTTGGGAGACTATTTCTAGCACCCAAGGATCCAGAACATCTCTTGCCCAAGCCTGAGCGAAGAGAGAGAGTCTGCCCCCCACCAGATCCGGTCCCGGATCGGGGGCCAACATTTCATGCTGTCTTGGTAGCAGTGGCAGGTTTCTTGGCCTGCTTTCCCTTGTTCCAGCCTTGCATTGGTCTCCAAGCTGGCTTGGCTTGAGAAGTATTACCCTCTTGCTTAGAGGACGTAGCACTTTGGGCTGGTCCGTTTCTACGAAAGGGACGAAAATTAGGTTTATTTTTTGCCTTGAAAGGCCGATCCTGAGGAAGGGCGTGGCCCTTACCCCCAGTGATATCAGAGATAATCTCTTTCAAGTCAGGGCCAAACAGCGTTTTCCCCTTGAAAGGAATGTTAAGTAGCTTGTTCTTGGAAGACGCATCAGCCGACCAAGATTTCAACCAAAGCGCTCTGCGCGCCACAATAGCAAACCCAGAATTCTTAGCCGCTAACCTAGCCAATTGCAAAGTGGCGTCTAGGGAAAAAGAATTAGCCAATTTGAGAGCATTGATTCTGTCCATAATCTCCTCATAAGGAGGAGAATCACTATCGACCGCCTTTATCAGCTCATCGAACCAGAAACATGCGGCTGTAGCGACAGAGACAACGCATGAAATTGGTTGTAGAAGGTAACCCTGCTGAACAAACATCTTTTTAAGCAAACCTTCTAATTTTTTATCCATAGGATCTTTGAAAGCACAACTATCCTCTATGGGTATAGTGGTGCGTTTGTTTAAAGTGGAAACCGCTCCCTCGACCTTGGGGACTGTCTGCCATAAGTCCTTTCTGGGGTCGACCATAGGAAACAATTTTTTAAATAAGGGGGGAGGGACGAAAGGAATACCGGGCCTTTCCCATTCTTTATTAACAATGTCCGCCACCCGCTTGGGTATAGGAAAAGCTTCTGGGAGCCCCGGCACCTCTAGGAACTTGTCCATTTTACATAGTTTCTCTGGGATGACCAACTTGTCACAATCATCCAGAGTGGATAATACCTCCTTAAGCAGAATGCGGAGATGTTCCAACTTAAATTTAAACGTAATCACATCAGGTTCAGCTTGTTGAGAAATGTTCCCTGAATCAGTAATTTCTCCCTCAGACAAAACCTCCCTGGCCCCATCAGACTGGGTTAGGGGCCCTTCAGAAACATTATTATCAGCGTCGTCATGCTCTTCAGTATCTAAAACAGAGCAGTCGCGCTTACGCTGATAAGTGTTCATTTTGGCTAAAATGTTTTTGACAGAATTATCCATTACAGCCGTTAATTGTTGCATAGTAAGGAGTATTGGCGCGCTAGATGTACTAGGGGCCTCCTGAGTGGGCAAGACTCGTGTAGACGAAGGAGGGAATGATGCAGTACCATGCTTACTCCCCTCACTTGAGGAATCATCTTGGGCATCATTGTCACATAAATCACATTTATTTAAATGAATAGGAATTCTGGCTTCCCCACATTCAGAACACAGTCTATCTGGTAGTTCAGACATGTTAAACAGGCATAAACTTGATAACAAAGTACAAAAAAACGTTTTAAAATAAAACCGTTACTGTCACTTTAAATTTTAAACTGAACACACTTTATTACTGCAATTGCGAAAAAACATGAAGGAATTGTTCAAAATTCACCAAATTTTCACCACAGTGTCTTAAAGCCTTAAAAGTATTGCACACCAAATTTGGAAGCTTTAACCCTTAAAATAACGGAACCGGAGCCGTTTTGAACTTTAACCCCTTTACAGTCCCTGGTATCTGCTTTGCTGAGACCCAACCAAGCCCAAAGGGGAATACGATACCAAATGACGCCTTCAGAAAGTCTTTTCTAAGTATCAGAGCTCCTCTCACATGCGACTGCATGCCATACCTCTCAAAAACAAGTGCGCAACACCGGCGCGAAAATGAGGCTCTGCCTATGCTTTGGGAAAGCCCCTAAAGAATAAGGTGTCTAAAACAGTGCCTGCCGATATTATTATATCAAAATACCCAAATAAAATGATTCCTCAAGGCTAAATATGTGTTAATAATGAATCGATTTAGCCCAGAAAAAGTCTACAGTCTTAATAAGCCCTTGTGAAGCCCTTATTTACGATCGTAATAAACATGGCTTACCGGATCCCATAGGGAAAATGACAGCTTCCAGCATTACATCGTCTTGTTAGAATGTGTCATACCTCAAGCAGCAAGAGACTGCTCACTGTTCCCCCAACTGAAGTTAATTGCTCTCAACAGTCCTGTGTGGAACAGCCATGGATTTTAGTGACGGTTGCTAAAATCATTTTCCTCATACAAACAGAAATCTTCATCTCTTTTCTGTTTCTGAGTAAATAGTACATACCAGCACTATTTCAAAATAACAAACTCTTGATTGAATAATAAAAACTACAGTTAAACACTAAAAAACTCTAAGCCATCTCCGTGGAGATGTTGCCTGTACAACGGCAAAGATAATGACTGGGGTAGGCGGAGCCTAGGAGGGATCATGTGACCAGCTTTGCTGGGCTCTTTGCCATTTCCTGTTGGGGAAGAGAATATCCCACAAGTAAGGATGACGCCGTGGACCGGACACACCTATGTTGGAGAAAGTAAGCTTATTGTGCGCATCAGGGGCGTGATCCTATATACGGCGTAGTTTTCGGTGCCGTCCGTAGTTTCACCTCGCACATCAGGGTATTACATATACTGCGCCATTAGATGCTAAACACACACATTTTACTTGTCGCAAGTAACTTATGCCTGTATTTTGTCCACGTAAAGTCTCAATAAAGAGTAGTTTTAAGCAAATTAGGCTAACATCACCCGCGACTACATCTAAAAACGTGCCACGTAATTACGCTATTCAAAAGTCATATAAAAACCCATGCGCAGCCGCCATTTTCTTAAGTGTGTTTGGATGGTTCGTTGAGCTACAGCACACTACAGTGGAGTGGAGGATTAGTGAGAGTAGAGAGAGAGGTGCAAACAGAGGAGTTAGTTAGGTTGCATTGTTGGTTGGTAAAGCTTGTACACTTACACATTTTTACATATTGCACACATATTGCATACATTAATATACAAAATACACAACACTTTTTTTTTCTAACACCTCACACATTTTATTTGAATTTTATAGTGTGATAGGCTGAGTGTTTGGTTGTGATTGTGTGTGATTGAACTGGGAGTGAGTGTGAGAGTGTGTGTAGTGTGAGGATGGTAGGGAGAGGTAGGGCGGAGGGGAGGAGGGGAGAGGAGTGGCAGGGAGAGGAGTATTGTAGAGGACAGGAGGAGCAGCGGGGTCCCCGTCAGGGAGTAAGTGGAGTGGGGAGAGGGAGAGCTAGAAGGGATGATGGGAGGGGAGATGCCCGAGAGCCACAGAGACCAGGCACATCAAGGAGAGGGACAGAGGGTGCACATGGGGACAGAAGGCGGGAGGAGGGAGAGGATAGGGAGGATCCCACACCAGGGACATCGCAGGGAGCAAGCCAGGTGTCCACAGAGGGTGAGAGGATGAGATGTCCAAACTTCTTATTCGATGAGAATGTTGCCCTAGTCCAGGCCATCATGGACAACCACAGTGCCCTCTTTGGCCAGGAGAAGGGCAAAGGCGTTGCCAGAAGGCATAAAACGGCATGGTTGGCAGTAGAGGATGCCGTCAACAGTGTGGCCCCGCAGAGGAGGACTGTTGAGGGCCTGAAAAAAAGGTGGAATGACTGTAAGAGGCGGGTGAAAGAGAAGATGGGGCAGGAAGCCATGCACCAGAGGGGAACAGGCGGTGGTCCACCCCTGGAAACAGAATACAACACCTGGCAGGAGATGATACGCAGGTCCCTGAGTATCACAGCAGTCCATGGACTTCCAGGGGCTGCAACCACAGCACCTCATGCTGGCGAGTAACATCCCACACACCAGTATCATATGTATTTAAGATATAACATCCTTTAATGTCACACATTCATGTACACAATGAGGAGCATGGTATTTGGCCTACTAACAAAAACATCTTCAATTATATTTGACATTTATGCTACTTAACACAATGCAATTCATGGTATGAGGTGGAATAGTGCAATACTAGCATGTCTCAGAGTAACACAGGCCACAAGCCACATGTAGAGTTTTCAGTAAATGGACACTATAGCCATCACAATACTTTTGGCTCAGAAAGCAGGTTCTGTGCCTACATCAGGCTAAAGTAAATTGTGTGACCATAGTGTCACTTAAAGAACACATTTTTTCCATCATTGACATGTACACATAACTATTGTATGAAACACATACCTGTATACTGTGCAGATTAAAATCCCTCATATCACAAATCACATTGTGCACATGCATGTTATAGAGTTTGACATGAGAATGAGTATAGGCTACCAATCCCTATCATTTGACTCCTCCACAGAACCTCCTGTCACCAGGATGCAAACAGGCAAGCCGCCACCTCCACCACCACCAGTCACAGGCATGCAGCCACCACCACCAGTCTTCAGGCAACCACGTGAACATTATGCTCCCAGGCATGAGCAGGGTTGGATGGCTTCAGTAGAGGACCCGGAAGTGATGCCACCACCATTGACATATGACCCCTGAAAAGATTCCTGGCCAGAGGAATATTCTTCTTTTGGCTTTGAGGGGGAGCCAAGTCAGCCACAAAGGGTCCATGTTTTTACCCCCCAACACAATATCAGGGCAGTCATGGCTTTTACACACAGGGTATGTCACAAGAAGTGCAAACTGGACAGGCTGAGTGGTCACACACTGGTCATCAATGGGACTACCAATCCACCCTGAGAGCTCCACCATCCTCTTCCCTTGGGAGAGCTCCACCATCCTCTTCCCTTGGGAGAGCTCCACCATCTGCAGATGAGCATATAGCTGGAATTACTCAAGCACCAGCAGATGCAGCTGAAGATGTCCCACAAGCACCAGCCGATGCAGCTGAGGATATCCCACAAGCACCAGCAGATGCAGCTGAGGATGTCCCACAAGCACCAGCAGATGCTGCTGAACCTGCACCTCAAGCACCAGCAGATGCAGCTGAACCTGCACCTCAAGCACCTAGAAGCACTGCTGCTCAAGAGCCTGTGGATGCACTGTATTCTCCCCTGGGTGAGGAATACATTTCACTCCAGAGGAGGCTCATAACAAGCTGCGAGAGCAGACAAAGAGGCCAACAGAGGTTTCACAGGAGCCAAGAGAGGTTACTCAAGCGTAGCATAGAGCTGCAGAGGGACATGGCAGCATCATTAAATGGAATTGTTCAAAACCAGTCGCAGATGATGAGAATTCTGTCTGATATGCAGATGCAGATGGACAATAGATGGCGGGAGCAAAATCAACTCTTGGGTGTGTTGGTTGAGCACTTTACACACCAGCAGGACACTGCCTCCAGCCTATCATCTGTGGCCAGCACACCAGCAGAAACAGAAGAATCTTCTCAAACCAGGAGAACAAGGAAATCCAATACAGCCACCTCAGCTCCCTCATACAAGAAGCCAAAAATGAAATAAATATTCTTATAGTTCACCATAAATCTTGTCCTCTGTTATTTACCATATAATTGTCATCCACATCCATGTGAGGTGTGTTTTAGTACACTAATATTGTTAAAACATATCATAAGGCCTGTGTGGAAAATGGCCCAAAAAATTTAATATTATTCTGTTTATGACATATTCTTGTACTATAACTCACATCCACAATAGTTGTTTCTGAAGGGTACATATAGTAATATTGACTTCTAAGATGTAAATAAATGTATCTCACATCCAATATAAATTGACACACTGGTATATATAGTAGTGATGTTACTGATATGGTGGGCATTATCAGGTGTTTTAAGGCTGCAGGTGAGAGGTTGTGGTGTCTGGGATTGGTTTGACACAATTGCAAATAGGCAGCCATCAAGGTGCTGTTAGAAATTATCATATGAGCCATCCTAGGTTTTGCTTTCAACTAAGAATACCAAGAGAACAAAGCAAGTGTTCTAATTAAATTTGAAAGTAGTTTGAAATAACATGCCCTATTTAAAAGAAGAAGGTTTTCTTTGGACTTGACTGTTCCTTTATATATTTTGGCATCAGTGCCAAGCTGTGTTAGCATTAGAATAAATTACATTCCAGTGGGTTCTAAAGAGATGAAGGTAATACAATTTAAAGTAAATAAGAAAGTATATGTCCACAATGTGATAAAGTACCTAAGAGCTCAATCCATTTGATTATGTTGTGGCTTCAAACTATTTCAAATACACAAATAAACCTTAAAAAAGCAATATCATAGTATACTGTCCCTTTAACCTTGAGATGCTGCTTAAATGTATGTGTTTGTTAAGGCTTCCAGGGAGTTACGTTGCTTTTTTAGTCAGTGCAAGGGTTCCTGCGCCTGCAATTTGTGGCAAGATGAGAATGGAGTAGATTTTCTGAAATCTGTGCGCGTAAGTCCTTACGCTGTATATTGGATACCAAATTGCGCGTAGTTCTATGTTAGTCTATGGGTAAAAAAAATACGGCCGAAGGGTGAAATATACGCGCGTAACTTGTATGCTACGCCGTATATGTGATACCAAAATTGCGCAAAATCTGGCGTCGCCGGCGGGCGATGCTGTATATCGGATGGGGCCCCAGGTAGCACTCGTATTACAAGTTCAAAGTAAACTCTTTTGACTTGTGTGCTAACCTGACGCAAATAAAAGGCTGAATTTAGAATATCGCGCACAATAACATATTCCCCTAAAAAGTCAAAGGAGCAAACAAACGTGGAAAAAAACCCTAACCCGACAAAAAATATTAACATTTCACATTCCAATGTTCTTCACATAGAATAATTTGCTCCATTTACTCATGAATAAATATTTCTAATAGGTATAGATAAATACAGATACATATAGGAATATCTATTTATAAATACATAAAACATATTACCCTATGTGAAGAACATTGGAATGTGAAATACTTACAGTAAAAACACAGTTATAAACACTTTATTAAAATGAATATTGCATAAATATGTTTTTACATGTTTTCATCTACTTGACTGCAAAGGGCTCCAATGCATTTCTATATAGTTCTATATACAGTCGGGTCAATGTAAAAGTTTAGGCACCCCTGACAATTTCCATGATTTTCATTTATAAATAATTGGGTGTTTTGATCAGCAATTTCATTTTGATCTATCAAATAACTGAAGGACACAGTAATATTTCAGTAGTGAAATGAGGTTTATTAGATTAACAGAAAATGTGCAATATGCATCAAAACAAAATTAGACAGGTGCATACATATGGACACCCTTGTCATTTTGTTGATTTGAATACCTGTAACTACCTAGCACTAATTAAAGGGACATCATACTCATATGCTAAATCACTTGAAACTGATGCAGTATAACTGTAAAAAGCTGACAGGAAAATATAACCTGAGCATCTCTATGTAAAAAAGGAAGATATTTTACCTCACAATCCCCTCAGCTCAGCAGAGTAAGTTCTGTGTAAAAAGTTATACTCAGCTGCTCCCAGCTGCAGGTAAAAAAAAAAAAAAAATGAAGAAATGAACTGCAGTCAATCAGCATCAGCAGTGCTGAGGTCATGAACTCTTTTACTGTGATCTCATGAGATTTGACTTAACTCTCATGGGATTTCATTGTAAACTTCCTTACACTGAATAGGGAAATAACATGAGATGCACGAGGCTCATCCCTTTGGCTGTCCCGGGACAGACATACTGATATGCTGCTTAGAAGTCCTTTACAATGGGATGTGGCTACTGAGAAACTTTTGAGGAAAAATGTATTTCTTTTTTACATAGAGATGTTCAGGTGATATTTTCTAGTCAGCTTTTTACAGCTATACTGCATCACTTTCAAGTGTTTAAACATTTGGGTATTATGGCCCTTTAATTGGAACACACAATTGGTTTGGAGAGTGCATTAAGACTTGAAATCCATAGACAGGTGCATCCAATCATAAGAAAAGGTATTTAAGGTGGCCAATTGCAAGTTGTTCTTCTCTTTGACTCTCCTCTGAAGAGTGGAAACATGGGGGCCTCAAAACAACTCTCAAATTACCTGAAAACAAATATTGTTCAACATTATGGTATAGGGGAAGGCTACAAAAAGCTATCGCAGAGATTTAAGCTGTCAGTGTCCACTGTGAGGAACATAGTGAGGAAATGGAAGACCACAGGCACAGTTCTTGCTAAAGGGACACTGAACCCAATTTTTTTCTTTCGTGATTCAGACAGAGCATGCAACTTTAAGCAACTTTCTAATTTACTCCTATTATCAATTTTTCTTCGTTCTCTTGTTATCTTTATTTGAAAAAGAAGGCATTTAAGCTATTTTTTTGATCAGAACCCTGGAGAGCACTTGTTTATTGGTCGGTTAAATTAATCCACCAATTAGCAAGAACAACCCAGGTTGTTGACCAAAAATGGGCCGTCATCTAAACTTACATTTCTGCTTTTCAAATAAAGATACCAAGAGAATGAAGAAAATGTGATAATAGGAGTAAATTAGAAAGTTGCTTAAAATTGCATGCTCTATCTGAATCACGTAAAGAAAATGTTTTGGGTTCAGTGTCCCTTTAAGGACAGAAGTGACAGGCCAAGTAAGATATCAGAGAGGCAAAGGAAAAACATAATTTATGTAAGAACTTACCTGATAAATTCATTTCTTTCATATTAGCAAGAGTCCATGAGCTAGTGACGTATGGGATATACATTCCTACCAGGAGGGGCAAAGTTTCCCAAACCTTAAAATGCCTATAAATACACCCCTCACCACACCCACAAATCAGTTTAACGAATAGCCAAGAAGTGGGGTGATAAGAAAAAAGTGCGAAAGCATAAAAAATAAGGAATTGGAATAATTGTGCTTTATACAAAAAAATCATAACCACCACAAAAAAAGGGTGGGCCTCATGGACTCTTGCTAATATGAAAGAAATGAATTTATCAGGTAAGTTCTTACATAAATTATGTTTTCTTTCATGTAATTAGCAAGAGTCCATGAGCTAGTGACGTATGGGATAATGACTACCCAAGATGTGGATCTTTCCACGCAAGAGTCACTAGAGAGGGAGGGATAAAATAAAGACAGCCAATTCCTGCTGAAAATAATCCACACCCAAAATAAAGTTTAATGAAAACATAAGCAGAAGATTCAAACTGAAACCGCTGCCTGAAGTACTTTTCTACCAAAAACTGCTTCAGAAGAATAAAACACATCAAAATGGTAGAATTTAGTAAAAGTATGCAAAGAGGACCAAGTTGCTGCTTTGCAAATCTGATCAACCGAAGCTTCATTCCTAAACGCCCAGGAAGTAGAAACTGATCTAGTAGAATGAGCTGTAATCCTTCGAGGCGGAGTTTTACCCGACTCGACATAGGCATGATGAAATAAAGATTTCAACCAAGATGCCAAAGAAATGGCAGAAGCTTTCTGGCCTTTTCTATAACCGGAAAAGATGACAAATAGACTAGAAGTCTTTCGGAAAGACTTAGTAGCTTCAACATAATATTACAAAGCTCTAACAGCATCCAAAGAATGCAATGATTTCTCCTTAGAATTCATAGGATTAGGACATAATGAAGGAACCACAATTTCTCTACTAATGTTGTTAGAATTCACAACCTTAGGTAAAAAATTCAAAAGAAGTTTGCAGCACCGCCTTATCCTGATGAAAAATCAGAAAAGGAGACTCACAAGAAAGAGCAGATAATTCAGAGACTCTTCTGGCAGAAGAGATGGCCAAAAGAAAAACTTTCCAAGAAAGTAATTTAATGACCAAAGAATGCATGGGTTCAAAAGGAGCAGCTTGAAGAGCCCCCAGAACCAAATTCAAACTCCAAGGAGGAGAAATTGACTTAATGACAGGTTTTATACGAACCAAAGCTTGTACAAAACAATGAATATCAGGAAGATTAGCAATCTTTCTGTGAAAAAGAACAGAAAGAGCAGAAAGAGCAGAGATTTGTCCTTTCAAGGAACTTGCGGACAAACCTTTATCTAAACCATCCTGAAGAAACTGTAAAATTCTCGGTATTCTAAAAGAATGCCAAGAAAAATGATGAGAAAGACACCAAGAAATATAAGTCTTCCAGACTCTATAATATATCTCTCTAGATACAGATTTACGAGCCTGTCACATAGTATTAATCACAGAGTCAGAGAAACCTCTTTGACCAAGAATCAAGCGTTCAAAATTCATACCTTAAAATTTAAGGATTTGAGATCCTGATAGAAGAAAGGACCTTGCGACAGAAGGTCTGGTCTTAACGGAAGAGTCCACAGCTGGCAAGAGGCCATCCGGACAAGATCCGCATACCAAAACCTGTACGGCCATGCTGGAGCTACCAGCAGGACAAACGAGCATTCCTTCAGAATCTTGGCGAATACTCTTGGAAGAAGAACTAGAGGCGGAAAGATATAGGCAGGATGATACTTCCAAGGAAGTGAAAATGCATCCACTGCCTCCGCCTGAGGATCCCGGGATCTGGACAGATACCTGGGAAGTGTCTTATTTAGATGAGAAGCCATCAGATCTATTTCTGGGAGTTCCCACATTTGAACAATCTGAAGAAATACCTCTGGGTGAAGAGACCAATCGCCCGGATGCAACGTTTGGCGACTGAGATAATCCGCTTCCCAATTGTCTATACCTGGGATATGAACCTCAGATTAGACAGGAGCTGGATTCCGCCCAAACCAAAATTTGAGATACTTCTTTCATAGCCAGAGGACTGTGAGTCCCTCCTTGATGATTGATGTATGCCACAGTTGTGACATTGTCTATCTGAAAACAAATGAACAACTCTCTCTTCAGAAGAGGCCAAGACTGAAGAGCTCTGAAAATTGCAGAGTATATTGATCGGTAATCTCACCTCCTGAGATTCCCAAACCCCCTGTGCCGTCAGAGACCCCCACACAGCTCCCCAACCTGTAAGACTTGCATCTGTTGAGATTATAGTCCAGGTCGGAAGAACAAAGAAGCCCCCTGAACTAAACGATGGTGATCTGTCCACCACGTCAGAGAGTGTCGTATAATCGGTTTAAAGATATTAATTGAGATATCTTTGTGTAATCCCTGCACCATTGGTTCAGCATACAGAGCTGAAGAGGTCGCATGTGAAAACGAGCAAAGGAGATCGCGTCCGATGCAGCAGTCATAAGACCTAAAATTTCCATGCATAAGGCTACCAAAGGGAATGATTGTGACTGAAGGTTTTGACAAGCTGATATCAATGTTAGACTTCTCTTGTCTGACAAAGACAGAGTCATAGACACTGAATCTATCTGGAAACCTAAAAAGGTTACCCTTGTCTGAGGAATCAATTAACTTTTTGGTAAATTGATCCTCCAACCATGATCTTGAAGAAAACAACACAAGTCGATTCGTATGAGATTCTGCGAAATGTGAAGACTGAGCAAGTACCAAGATATCGTCCAAAATAAGGAAATACCAATACCCTGTTCTCTGATTACAGACAGAAGGGCACCGAGAACCTTTGAAAAAATTCTTGGAGCTGATGCTAGGCCAAACGGTAGAGCCACAAAACTGGTAATGCTTGTCTAAAAAGAGAATCTCAGAAACTAAAAGTGATCTGGATGAATCGGAATATGCAGATATGCATCCTGTAAATCTATTGTAGACATATAATGCCTTGCTAAACAAAAGGCAGGATAGTCCTACAGTTACCATCTTGAATGTTGGTATCCTTACATAACGATTCAATATTGATAGATCCGGAACTGGTCTGAAGGAATTGACCTTCTTTGGTACAATGAAGAGATAGAATAAAACCCCAGCCCCTGTTCCAGAACTGGAACTGGCATAATTACTCCAGCCAACTCTAGATCTGAAACACATTTCAGAAATGCTGAGCCTTTGCTGGGTTTACTGGGACACGGGAAAGAAAAAAATCTCTTTGCAGGAGGCCTTAACTTGAAGCCAATTCTGTACCTTTCTGAAACAATGTTCTGAAACCAGAGATTGTGAACGGAATTGATCCAAATTTCTTTGAAGAAAACGTAATCTGCCCCATACCAGCTGAGCTGGAATGAGGGCCGCACCTTCATGGGGACTTAGGAGCTGGCTTTGGGTTTCTATAAGGCTTGGATATATTCCAAACTGGAAATGGTTTCCAAACTGATACCGCTCCTGAGGATGAAGGATCAGGCTTTTGTTCCTTGTTGTGAGGAAAGGAACGAAAACGATTATTAGACCTAAATTTACCTTTAGATTTTGTATCCTTTGGTAAAAAAGTTCCCTTCCCTCCAGTAACAGTTGAGATAATAGAATCCAACTGAGAACCGAATAATTTATTACCCTGGAAAGAAAGGGATAGCAAAGTTGACTTAGAAGACATATCAGCATTCCAAGTTTTAAGCCATAAAGCTCTTCTAGCTAAAATAGCTAGAGACATATACCTGACATCAACTCTAATGATATCAAAGATGGTATCACAAATAAAATTATTAGCATGTTATAGAATAATAATAATGCTATAAGAATTATGATCTGTTACTTGTTGCGCTAAAGCTTCTAACCAAAAAGTTGAAGCTGCAGCAACATCCGCTAAAAATATAGCAGGAGTAGAGACAGCCCCATTAACCTTAGGGATTTTGTCCCAAAACTCTAATCTGTCAGATGGCACAGGATATAATTGCTTAAAACGTTTTAGAAGGAGTAAATGAATTACCCAAATTATTCCATTCCCTGGAAATTACTTCAGAAATAGCATCAGGGAGAAAAAACACTTCTGGAATAACTACAGGAGATTTAAAATCCTTATTTAAATGTTTAGATTTAGTATCAAGAGGACCAGAATCCTCTATTTCTAATGCAATTAATACTTCTTTAAGTAAAGAACGAATAAATTCCATCTTGAACAAATACGAAGATTTATCAGCATCAACCTCTGAGACAGAAACCTCTGAACCAGAAGAACCATTATCAGTATCAGAATGATGATGTTCATTTAAAAATTCATCTGAAAAAAGAGAAGTTTTAAAAGACTTTTATGTATACTAGAAGGAGAAATAACAGACATAGCCTTCTAAATGGATTTAAAAATAAAATCTCTTATGTTATCAGGAACACTCTGAGAATTAGATGTTGACGGAACAGCAACAGGTAATGTAACAGTACTAAAGGAAATTTTATCTGCATTAACAAGTTTGTCATGACATTCAATACAAACAACAGCTGGAGAAACAGATACCAAAAGTTTATAGCAGATACACTTAGCTTGGTAGCTCCAGCACCGGGCAGCGATTTTCCTGAAGTATCTTCTGACTCAGTCGCAACGTGGAACATCTTGCAATATGTAATAGAAAAAACAACATATAAAGCAAAATTGATCAAATTCCTTAAATGACAGTTTCAGGAATGGGAAAAAAATGCCAGTGAACAAGCTTCTAGCAACCAGAAGCAATAAATAATGAGACTTAAATAATGTGGAGACAAAAATGACGCCCATATTTTTTAGCGCCAAATAAGACGCCCACATTATTTGGCGCCTAAATGCTTTTGGCGCCAAAAATGACGCCACATCCGGAACGCCGACACTTTTGACGCAAAAAAATGTCAAAAAAATGACGCAACTTCCGGCGACACGTATGACGCCGGAAACAGAAAAAACTTTTTGCGCCAAAAAAGTCCGCGCCAAGAATGACGCAATAAAATGAAGCATTTTCAGCCCCCGCGAGCCTAACAGCCCACAGGGAAAAAGTCAAATTTTTTAAGGTAAGAAAAAATGATTGATTCAAATGCATTATCCCAAATATGAAACTGACTGTCTGAAAATAAGGAATGTTGAACATCCTGAGTCAAGGCAAATAAATGTTTGAATACATATATTTAGAACTTTATAAAAAAGTGCCTAACCATAGCTTAGAGTGTCACAGAAAATAAGCTTACTTACTTACCCCAGGACACTCATCTACATGTTGTAGAAAGCCAAACCAGTACTGAAACAAAAATCAGCAGAGGTAATGGTATATATATAAGAGTATATTGTCGATCTGAAAAGGGAGGTAAGAGATGAATCTCTACGACCGATAACAGAGAACCTATGAAATAGACCCCGTAGAAGGAAATCATTGCATTCAAATAGGCAATACTCTCTTCACATCCCTCTGACATTCACTGCACGCTGAGAGGAAAACCGGGCTCCAACCTGCTGCAGAGCGCATATCAACGTAGAATCTAGCACAAACTTACTTCACCACCTCCATAGGAGGCAAAGTTTGTAAAACTGATTTGTGGGTGTTGTGAGGGGTGTATTTATAGGCATTTTAAGGTTTGGGAAACTTTGCCCCTCCTGGTAGGAATGTATATCCCATATGTCACTAGCTCATGGACTCTTGCTAATTACATGAAAGAAAGGATGGTGAGAACGATCAAAAACAGCCCACAGACCACCTCCAAAGACCTAACAGATTATCTTGCTGCAGATGGTGTCACTGTGCATCATTCAACAATTCAGCACACTTTGCACAAGGAGAAGCTGTATGGGAGAGTGATGTGGAAGAAGCCTTTTCGGCACACACGCCACAAACAGAGTCGCTTGAGGTATGCAAACGAACATTTGGACAAGCCAGATTCATTTTGGAAGGTGCTGTGGACTGATGAAACAAAGATTGAGTTATTTGGTCATAACAAGTGGCGTTATGCATGGCGGCAAAAGAACACAGCGTTCCAAGACAAACACTTGCTACTCACAGTAAAATGTGGTGGATGTTCTATCATGCTGTGCGGCTGTGTGACCAGTGCCGGTACTGGGAATCTTGTTAAAGTTGTGGGGTCACATGGATTCCAATCAATATCAGCAGATACTTGAGAATAATGTTGAGGAATCAGTCACAAAGTGGAAGTTACACCGGGGCTGGATATTTCAACAAGACAACGACCCAAAACACTGCTCAAAATCTACTCTGGCATTTATGCAGAGGAACAAGTACAATGTTCTGGAATGGCCATCCCAGTCCCCAGTCCTGAATATCATTGAAAATCTGTGGGGTGATTTGAAGCGGGCTGTCCATGCTCGGCAACCCTCAAACTTAACTGAAGTGGAGATGTTTTGCAAAATACCTTCATCCAGACACTCATTACAGGATATAGGAAGCGTCTAGAGGCTTTTATTTCTGCTAAAGGAGGCTCTACTAAATATTGATGCAATACTTATTTTGGGGTACCCAAATTTATGCACCTGTCTAATTTTGTTTTGATGCATATTGCATATTTTTTGTTAATCCAATAAACCTCATTTCACTACTATGTCTATTACTGTGTCCTTCAACTATTTTATAGATTAAAATGAAATTGCTGATCCAAACATCCTATTATTTATAATTGAAAATCATGGAAATTGTCAGGAGTGCCTAAACTTTTGCATACGACTGTATGTATACAATGTGGTGACATTTCATCACTGGAATATTAAAATATAGCTCACAGATTTTATACCTGGCAATTCACATAGCTGGTTTTAAAATTGAATATACAAGTAGTTCTTTGGCCTAGTGTCTGTCTAAGTAGGACACTCCCAATAGCCTTTGAGTGGCATTTGATAAACCACTCCCTATTGAATTGGGGTATAAAAACTGGAACACTCTATCTCTGGCTCTCTTTTCTTTCTTATCCTGTTCTTGAAAGTATGGCTGATTTTGGACACACTGGAGAATGTGGCTAAATATATTCCTTGGATAAACTCCTGTGATTATTTTAGCAGTGTTGCAGAAATTGTAGTAAAGTTGCCATGTCTTAAATATTTGGACTGTTTTTCTGTAACATAGATGTGTATATATACAGTACCTGTAAATATTTATCTTATTATTAACATATATTGATTCCAAATAAACTGTTTGGAAACAATGGAGACCCTCTCATAGAGTTTATTTCACAACTTACTTGTATTGGTTTAGTGGTTTTACCATAGAGACATAGTACTAAATTAGAATTATATTTAGTAAAAAGTAAAAATATTTTAAATTAATTAATAACCACATACATATGTATTTATGTGTTTGTGTGTGTATATATGTCTGTAAATACATATATAAATACATATGTGAACACATTTAAACATATATATATACATCTTTAGACATGTATATGTCTATATCTATGTTAAAGACTTTGCAGACTTTTTTTCTTCTAACACCCGAGACCGCATTTCTTTCAGCCCTTATAACTTTTTGAGAAATACTTTTTTTTTAAATTTCTATTAGATGGTATTATTAAGAGTATAAGTGTACTTTGTAATGTATTTTTTATGTGCTTTGTGACACTTTTTGGTTTTGCGAAACAATTAACCAGAGCTCCGAGGTTGCGCTATCCTGACGAGCAGTAACTTCAATTGCTCTCAAAAGATTGTGTTTACTTTCAACTTGAAATACAAGGGGAAAACTTGTTCAGCGCTAACACCCACACTAAACCCCTTTTCGATTGCACATAACTGTAAGCGCTCCACTCGTAATCTAAACCTCTATGGAGAAATGATTTAAGTTAAATATTCTTTTAAATAAAGATAATAAAAAACATGGAGTCCACTTTTATGTATGAAAAAAGCAGCTATGTTCTTATTCATTGGAAACAAAATTAAGTTGATGCTTATGAATGAAGCACTTGATTATATGGTTTAGAATTATTTATTTCATACATGTGGTGAGAGTCAAAGATCCATTATTCCTGGGAATTACTCTTCCTTACCACTAGGAGGAGGCAAAGGTTCCCAAACCCCAAGAGCCCTATAAAACCCCTCCCACCTCCCTCAGTCTAACGTATAGCCAAGAATAGTGACGTAAGAAAAGGAATAAGAGGCATAAAAGGAGCCCTGGAAAAAAAATTATGTGCTTAAAAAAATACTAAACCCAAAAACAAAGGATGGGATCTTGTGGGCTCTCACCACCATGTAAGAAATTAATTTATCAGGTAAGGTGATGAGAGTCCACAATCTATTACTACTGGGAACTAATTCCCAAGCCGTGGAGTCCACGAGTAATAACATAAAAGGAGGGATTTAAAAACATATATTTTTTTTAACAGAGAAAAGAAATCAACAACCCCAATAAAATGTATTTCTTTTTTCTTCTTTTTTTTTAATGCACATAAAAAAAAAAATAAATCAGGCAAGAAACATCAAAATAGTACAATTTTGTAAAAAGAAAAGAAGACTAAGTAGCTGCTTTGCAAATCTGGTCAACTGAAGCCTCATTCTTGAAGGTCCAAGAATTGGCAACTGACCTAGTAGAATGAGCAGTGATTCGCAGCAGTGGAGGTTTATCTTCCTCCAAGTAAGCCCTTTGAATTAAAAGTTTCAACCAAGAAGCCAAAGAAACAGCGGAAACTTTCTGACTTATTCTAAAACCAGAAAAGTGAATAAACAAACTAGAAGTTTGTCTAAAGTTCATAGTAGTATCAATGTAAGATTATGCAAAGATATCTCTTAAACATTCTTAGGATTAGGATATAAAGAAGGAACGACAATATCTCTGCTAAAGTTGTCTGAAGAAACAACTTTAGGCAAGAAGTCAAAAGTAGTCTGTAAAACTGCCTGAAGAAAAATAAGATAAGGTGAATCACAAGAAAGTGCAGATAACAGAAACTCTTCTAGCTGGTCAAAAGCAATAAAACCTGCTACGCTTGTTTGAAGGCGGGAAAGCCTTTAGTGCATCAGAAACTGTAGCCTTGATGAGTTTTTTTTCACACTGGGTGAAACATCATTAGCATTCTCCTGTAATGAACAAACTGAAGAAGGATTAATACCCAAAGAAGCAGCATTAGGTTGGATTAATAAATTTAAACATGAGTAACATAAATTAGCTGAAACAGGTACCTCAGCTCTTTTACAATAAGCACACTTAATAACGGTAGAAAGGTGTTCAGGTGACTCGGCTTTTAGGGTAGATTTATGGATAGAATCAGACAGCTCCATTATAGCATTTGACAGCGCAAAGTAATAACACTATGACCCCTTTAAAAAGCTCTTGTGTAATGAAAATAACTTACTCCCTCCTAAGTAGCTTTTAAAATAGGTACAATGCATGCTAAGCCAAACTGCAAAACAAAGCAGGAGACATTAACAACATATCTGAAGGACAGATAACGCTCTAGAATCAGACACACACAAAAAAACCATGACAACTAAAAAAGATTTAACACAACAAAACCTAAGGTGCGCATAGCTGAAATGTACTTGAGCTAATCCGAAATGTGTAAACCAGCCGAAGCACGAAAATAACTAAACAGACTAAAGGGCTGTTCGCTAATTTGACAAGTGTGAACCTGACGTGTGCAATCCTGACACACATTACCTAAAGGCTGGCATGTTTGAAACTTAAAACTAAGCGTGCAAAAAATGCAGAAACATGCAAAACAGCAAGAGGATTAATGTAAAGAATTATACCCCAGGGCCATATATATTAGCAAATACATATAAAACCATAAGAGCCCATAACATAGCTATAGAGTATCTAAAATGTTAAAAAAAAAAAAAGATACTTAACAATGGACACTCCCCCGCCAGCAAATAAGAAGCAGGTGGCCAAACCAGTACTGAAACATATATGAGCAGTTTATAAAATAGTTTATAAAATAGAGTATATAGTAGATCCATAGAGGGAGGCAAAAGATAAGTTCAAGATGTATGATAAATTACCCTTGAAGTGAAAAAAAGAATCACAAACCATACCCCAAATACATCCCTCTGTATTAAGATGCATCTGCACTGTACTCTGAGGGGAAACAGAGCTTCAATATAGACTGAAAACCCCTCTCCCTGAATAATCAAATGCACATCTTCATTCTTTGACCACCTCCAGCAGAGGCAAAGTAAAGGCTGAGGTGTGTGTGAGGTGGAAGGGGTTTTACAGGGCTCTTGGGGTTTAGGAATCTTTGACTCTTCCTAGTGGTAGGGAAGTCATTCTCAGGTGTAATGAATCGTGGGCTCTCATCACCTGTATGAAAGAAACAAATATAAACCATATCATCAAGTGCTTCATATTTAATTTGTAAGCATCAACTTAATTTTGTATAAGATTATTCAGAAATCACAGTCTTACTCTTTCCTTAACAAGGCTGAAAATGTGAACACCTAATGGAAATAAATATTTATTACCAGCAACAGCAAACCCACTAAACAATTTGATATTATAATTGTTATTATCAAAACACATCTCTGAAACCTGAACAAGTTGAAAGTAAATTGGTGATCAAAACAGAGCGTTTTACAATAGTTTTTTAATAAGGAAGCTGTGATGCTTGCTGGGTAATATTCCTGGAGCTTACCAAAGGAAGATGGCTTTAAATGTTTTCAATAGTGGGAATCATCCAGACCTACATAAAATGTCTAATTTTTCTATGCATTTCTAACTTTATCATGGGTGCAAATATTGTCAGATAGAATAATCATCCATATTTTTTTTTTAATGATGATAATTATCCAGTAGCTATTTTTCTTCTTTAATTAAATCATGGTGAAACCAGTAGAAAATATGTCCAGCACTTTGCAGTCACTACACACCTTATATATAAGCCATTGACACTGGCGACATTAAAGGAGCATATAAAAAACTATTTTAAATCCCCATAAAATACATAATTCATTATTTATTTTCCCATATTTACCTGTAAAAAAATGTGTGCATACTCCACACTTCACACTCCCTGTTACATTGTTACAAAGTTATTGATACCTCTAGAAAAGGGGTCGCCAACCTTTCGGACCTCAGGGACCACTAAACTCACAATTTTGAATCCCGTGGACCACTAACATGATTTTTTTTAAAAGGTACAAACCTCTACATGTGTGTGTGTGTGTGTATATATATATATATATATATATATATATATATATATATATATATATATATATATATATATATATATATATATATATATATATATATACACACACATATATATATATATATATACACACACACACATATTGTACATAACTAGTATAACCATAGCTAAGTTTATATTATATATATATATATATATTTACACATTTTGAAGAATTATTTTTTGGAATTAACTAATTGAATGACAGAACTGAGAGAATACTTCTAAATGACGGATGAAGGGTGAGTGCCAACTTTTGAGCTGGAAATAGAGAGGCAGAAAGTGGGGAAAAAATAATAATGTTTAAAAGGACCACAAGACTTCCAAGTTACCTCCCCAGTTAGGAATGATTCAAAACTACTTGTGATCATGGACAGACATTGGAGTAATAAATTAAGTTTATATCAGAAAGCTCTCAAAATGGATGTGAGTTAACCACGACTGATATTTCTGGCAATTACTATAATACTGGTGGGATATGGCTGATCTGCTGGATGGCAATTACTGGAATTCAGGTGGAAGAAAATTATTAGAATGAAAAATAATTAATATTTAATAAAAAAAAAAAAAAAAGAAGATGGAGGGGAGGAAGACAAACAGTGATGTAAGTCCATCTGAACGAATTAGGAAAACTACTACAAAGAGACAGGTAAAGGGAAGAAAATAAATTAAATATAGGAATTTTTTTTTAAGATTTTCTTTTTTTATATACTTTACAGGGAGTGCAGAATTATTAGGCAAATGAGTATTTTGACCACATCATCCTCTTTATGCATGTTGTCTTACTCCAAGCTGTATAGGCTCGAAAGCCTACTACCAATTAAGCATATTAGGTGATGTGCATCTCTGTAATGAGAAGGGGTGTGGTCTAATAACATCAACACCCTATATCAGGTGTGCATAATTATTAGGCAACTTCCTTTCCTTTGGCAAAATGGGTCAAAAGAAGGACTTGACAGGCTCAGAAAAGTCAAAAATAGTGAGATATCTTGCAGAGGGATGCAGCACTCTTAAAATTGCTAAGCTTCTGAAGCGTGATCATCGAACAATCAAGCGTTTCATTCAAAATAGTCAAGAAGCGTGTGGAAAAACCAAGGCGCAAAATAACTGCCCATGAACTGAGAAAAGTCAAGCATGCAGCTGCCAAGATGCCACTTGCCACCAGTTTGGCCATATTTCAGAGCTGCAACATCACTGGAGTGCCCAAAAGCACAAGGTGTGCAATACTCAGAGACATGGCCAAGGTAAGAAAGGCTGAAAGACGACCACCACTGAACAAGAAACACAAGCTGAAACGTCAAGACTGGGCCAAGAAATATCTCAAGACTGATTTTTCTAAGGTTTTATGGACTGATGAAATGAGAGTGAGTCTTGATGGGCCAGATGGATGGGCCCGTGGCTGGATTGGTAAAGGGCAGAGAGCTCCAGTCCGACTCAGACGCCAGCAAGGTGGAGGTGGAGTACTGGTTTGGGCTGGTATCATCAAAGATGAGCTTGTGGGGCCTTTTCGGGTTGAGGATGGAGTCAAGCTCAACTCCCAGTCCTACTGCCAGTTTCTGGTAGACACCTTCTTCAAGCAGTGGTACAGGAAGAAGTCTGCATCCTTCAAGAAAAACATGATTTTCATGCAGGACAATGCTCCATCACACGCGTCCAAGTACTCCACAGCGTGGCTGGCAAGAAAGGGTATAAAAGAAGAAAATCTAATGACATGGCCACCTTGTTCACCTGATCTGAACCCCATTGAGAACCTGTGGTCCATCGTCAAATGTGAGATTTACAAGGAGGGAAAACAGTACACCTCACTGAACAGTGTCTGGGAGGCTGTGGTTGCTGCTGCACGCAATGTTGATGGTGAACAGATCAAAACACTGACAGAATCCATGGATGGCAGGCTTTTGAGTGTCCTTGCAAAGAAAGGTGGCTATATTGGTCACTGATTTGTTTTTGTTTTGTTTTTGAATGTCAGAAATGTATATTTGTGAATGTTGAGATGTTATATTGGTTTCACTGGTAAAAATAAATAATTGAAATGGGTATATATTTGTTTTTTGTTAAGTTGCCTAATAATTATGCACAGTAATAGTCACCTGCACACACAGATATCCCCCTAAAATAGCTATAACTAAAAACAAACTAAAAACTACTTCCAAAACTATTCAGCTTTGATATTAATGAGTTTTTTGGGTTCATTGAGAACATGGTTGTTGTTCAATAATAAAATTAATCCTCAAAAATACAACTTGCCTAATAATTCTGCACTCCCTGTAATTTCACTATTTCAAGCCAAGACTATACCAACCTCTGCTGGCTTTAGAATGGAAGCATTTTCCTCTGAGCAGCGCGCCGGGCAAGAGGAGTTAAAAATACAATCCAGCTGCGCAAGTTGCGCAGTACTACGCAACGTGAGTAGGGAGATAGTAATTTAACTCCTCCTCCGTCGGTTTCCCTGATGTCCAGCCAGACCCTGTAGAGAGATGGAGATTAATTCCTGCTTGATGGTGTCAAGGATCACCAACATCTTCTTGTGGACCACCAGTGGTCCACAGACTACTGGTTGGCGACCGCTGCTCTAGAAGATATTTTATATAAATGTCAATAATTGGTCTCAGCAGAGAGTTTTAAAAAGTTCAGGTTCCTGGACTACAAAGCAACGCACATGTTGCTAACAAAATGACAGTGTAAATGCAATTAAGTGTTATAATTGACAGTGGCTTTCAACCTCTCAGGCACTTCAGAAGGGGCACTATTAAAACATCCTGGATTTATCTATTTGAGGTGACTGACAAGCTCTGCTCTTGCTGAATTGGTTGGGTGAAAGCAAGGGGTGGAGATGTACAAGATATTTCTTGTAGAATGCTAATTTACAGCTGTGGATCCTGCTTTGCTTCCTTGAAAACTGGCAGACAGGTTGTTTAACTGGAAATCATGAACACCTGTGGGGCTCCATAAATGGGGGTCATATGATATATATAAAAACCAAGTAATAAGCCATGTAAGGTGCATCACACAAAAATTCTCATATCATGGAATGAGAGCCTTAAAGGGACAGTCTAGTCAAAATTAGACTTTCATGATTCAGATAGGGCATGTAATTTTAACGCTTTCAGTGCTAACAACGGCTCTGAGCTGTCGCAAATTGTCCCAGTCAGGTGCTGATGACGGCTCAGAGCCATCACCCACCTTGAGGACAATCTGGGGGCTCCCACTGAGTCCAACCCAGGCGATCTGGCCTGTATAGTCACAGGCATCGCCGGGGCTTCACGTTTTGCGTGGTGACATCATGCGCAATGGCGTGATGACGTCACCGTGCAACTTTAGTTAAAAATTACAATGTACAATATAGGGAAATGGGGACATGCTGCTTAGAAGCCTGTATCTCAGGCAACTAAGCAGCTACAGACCCCCAAGTCCTACCGTTGGAAATGTAATCGTCTAACCTTTCCACCGGTATAAGTCTTGGGGATCTGCAAAAAAATGTTAAATAGCTTAAATCCATCTTAGCACCCAGGTGGGAAATGGCTTAGCACTTAAAGGGTTAAACAACTTTCTTATTTACTTTTATCATCAAAATTGCTTTGCTCTCTTGTTATTCTTTGTGGAAAGCTGAACCTAGGTAGGCTTATATGCTAATTTCTAAGCCGTTGAACTGCCTCTTATCTCAGTGTCTTTTGACAGTTTTTCAAAGTTAGACACTCTTAGTTCATGTGTGTCATTTATATATATATATATATTTATATATATATATATATATATATATATATATATATATATATTTATTTATATATATATATATATATATATATATACTGTATATATATATATATATATATATATATATATATATATATATATATATATATATATATATATATATATATATATATATATATATATATATATATATATATATATATATATATATATATATATATATATATAAATAAAACATCTTGCTGAGATAAGGGGGCAGTCTGCAGAGGCTTAGAAACAAGGTAATCACAGAGTTAAGAAGTATATTAATATAACAGTGTTGATTATGCAAAACTGGGGAATGGGTAATAAAGGCATTATCTATCTTTTTAAACAATAAAAATTCTGGAGTACTCTGTCCCTTTAATTTCATATTTTTTTTATATAAATGTGTTATATAAATATAATTATTAAAAATATATTTATATAATACATTTATATAAAATCGCTTTTTGACATCATTTTTGAATGCACCATACATGTAACACTAATCTTTCTGTGCTAGATTTTGTTACTCTCTATATTTGCATCCTGTGTGCTGTCTATTGTAATTTTTCTTATTGTTTTAATTAGAAAGCACACTCCCGCTGGGAAACACATGCTATATAAATTATTAAACAAAGTTCAAAAATCAATTCTAGCTTATTTTGTGTACTATATGAAAACAACATACAATTTAGTGCTGCATCTTGGGAGCTTGCAAATGCCCAGCTGTCTAGATGTGATCATATAACAGAAACTAAAAATACAAATTATAACAATAAATTGAAGTCACTTTCCATGCTGTATAACATTCATTCATTACAAGATGCATGTAGATCTTACAGATTTTATTTTTATCACTTAATGTTCTAAAATTGTACATTACTTAAATGGACGGTCTACTCTAGAATTGTTATTGTTTAAAACTATAGACAACCCTTATATTACCCATTCCCCAGTTTTGCACAACCAACACAGTTATATTAATATACTTTTCTACCTTTGTGATTACCTTGTTTCTAAGACTCTACAGAATGCCCCCTTATTACAGTTCTCTTGACAGACTTGCATTTTAGCCAAACAGTGCTGACTCCTAAGTAACTCTGCGGGAGTGAGCACAACGTTAACTATATGGCACACATGAACTAGCGCTTTCTAGCTGTGAAAAACTGTCAAAGTGCCCTGAGATAAGGGGCTGACTACAAGGGCTTAGAAATGAGCATATGAGCCTACCTAGCTTTAGCTTTCAACAAAGAATACCAAGATAATAAAAGCAAATTTGATGATAAAATTAAATTGCATGCCCTATCTATTATTATTATTATTATTATTATTATTATTGGTTATTTGTAGAGCTATCTGAATCATAAAAGTTTAATTTTGACTTCACTGTCCCTTTAAACGAGCGTGAATGTGCAAAATGTTGCAATGCATTAGAGCACTTTACTATTATAATACTGTTTGCATTTAACTATGTGCTGAACCTCTGCAAAGTAAAAATCAACTCCAGAGAAGCAATGACAAAAGGCATGTGTGCATAGCTGCCAGCTAACTTACAGTAGTGCATTGCTGCTCCTGAAACTACCTAGGTATGCTTTTCAAAAAAGGATACCAAGAAAACAAGGTCAATTTGTTACTAAACTGAGAATGAAATGAAACTTTAACTGTAACGATTATGTCCCTTTAAGAAGGGGTGATTGTAATTTAAGAATATATTGGTGGGACAAAATATATAAAGTAGTTTTAAAATATAAATTGTCTGTGATGCAAAATCATTCCACCACTAAAGTAACTCAGAAATATATTTAGTGTCAATGCCCCCTTTGTTACTCCATTCAAGTTACAAAAACGAGACTGTCCTATGTTTTTAGAAGATCAGATCCTGCAATATCAGATACTGGTTATCAAATCTGGAACTGCACAGTGTTTATTTTATGGGGTTAGGATAAAATACATGCACTAATGTATATGGTGTACTAACATTAAAAGAACACATTATTATGCCCATTGAGGCTTGACTCATTGTTAAAGTGGTTCTGCGAATGACAAAGCAGAGTTACACTGGTCTCAGGGAGATGTATTTCATTCATCTGCATTAGTCACAAAATGACTAGAAGAGTACATGATAATGGGGATGTTTTTCTTTCCATGTCAGATTAATAATACAGAAATGACTGGGAGGTTATCAATACTGCAGGGAAACCTCCTCTGTTAGGTCAAGGGCAACATTTGTTCACCCAACTTAAAGATCATTAAAATACATCCTTAATCATAACATGTGGTTCATTACAGATAAAATGGTCTTTGGTTCAATAAAACTAATTAAATGTAAATGGTATTGTTTACTGCTGTATGGATCTTTTGATATAAATCAGTGAGTCACCATTTATTGAAAATTACACTGACCTCTCTGCTGTTAATAAATTTACTTGATCACATAAGATGGAAATGAATGTTTCACAACATGAATGCTGACAGAAAAATACTGCCCTGCTTATGATTATAAAACTGCAGGAAACATAACCTGGTTGTTACAGGCCACGTGGCCACTATTATTAAAGGTTGTGTTGAAAATTTAATTGTGTGATCACTGCAAAGATAACAAAATCTGCACTGATCATCTTTGCTGGTGTCATCTGTTCTTTAAGAAAAGCTCAGAAGCAGGTTTATTTATTCTTGGTGTCAAGTGAGGATAAAGTTACAGGGCTGTGCGGATGATGAGACTGGTAGCTCAAGACAATACAAGATGTCCACAATCCATTATATCAAATACACAATGAAATCAAAATGAATGACAGCTATGGGCACTAATGCGCTGTCTGTTGTAGACCTAAATAATTCATATCTAAATGACAACATCCCAGCGTATCTATGCATCAGTTCATGGCATAATGTGATCCTTGGATTGGAATTTATGCTATTAAAAGAGGTTTTAAACCAAAAGCAGCAAGAGAAGATGAGTGAAATAACACAAAAAAGAAAGTGAGTAACCCATGCTGGGGGTAATCAAAAAGAAGGAAATTAGTTTTTAAAAAAATATATTTTATGTTAAAACTGTAACAATAATTATGCTTACAGCAAAAGTTATAACGAAAACCGGTACAATGAATCCTACAATTGTCTTTTTGTGTACAATTGGTACGGTGTAAACACAATTTTAAATATCCATGGCAATTATAACTTCCACCAGTAGGTGGTGTTCAAGATTAAATGGACGAAAAGCAAAGCAATAAGAACTTTTGAGTTATTTTTCATGGCTGATCTGAAGATTTCTATAGTTGCTCATCATTAAAAATTTCAATAACTTTCATACACAAACACCTGATGTAAATAACTGGGATATTTAACAAAAAAAAAAAAGAACGCACATTTTATAAAACAAACAAACACCCCCTCCCCCCCCCGAAATCTAATGACTTAAAATCATTTTCCTAAATATAAAATCTGCATGTTAAAAAATTAACATATCAAATTAGATATACAAACAGTGTATACGAAACTGGTAACTAGCAATTAAAGAATTGTATGGGTTATTCTGTAGCAGCAGACATGAAAAACCCTATCATATGGCTGATTAATTGAGAAAATGAGATATCTCACAAAACTGGCTACAAAGAACCATCAAGCGATGCATGCAACTTGATATTAGTGTTTGGGTGACTATGTAAACACACAGTTTCTGTACTCTTTTCACTGCAGGTGTTACCAAGAAAGAAAACACCTTTATGCCAAAGAATTAAGGCAAAGTAACCTCTTCTGAATGGCAGCAGAAGGCAACAATAAATCCACCCACTCTGAAAGCACCTGGGGTTCAGTTGTAAAAAACTTTCTACCTGTGGCACAAACAGTGTGCTGTATCATTGCTACTGTCTCAAAAATATCACTTTTCATGAAAAAATTACATTGTAGTACAAAATCCACAAACCTGTGTGTCGATCATAATCCTTTAGAAAAACGTATTTAATGATATTCAACAGAAAATAAAAATCACAATCAATGGGGATCATTGTTGACAAATCATTTGATAATATTTTCTGAAGGATTCTGATCGACCTCCAAGTGTTTAACATCAAATAAAAAGCAAAATTATAAAAGCACTGAGTTTTAGTAGAAATAACATAGCATGTGTAAGCATTGCATACTAGTTTTGCAGAGAAATTTGTCTGAAAAAAGAACCTAATTCAAAAGAATAGCACATGACAAGTTAAAGGGGCGGTAAAGACAGTTTTTATTTCTAAATCTGAAATTATTCACTACCTTGCAAAAGACCTGCATGCAAATTAGAAGTTTTAAAAGCATTTAAAACCTGTTTGTTAGTAAAATATGTATTCTGTTTTGCTGGAACAGGGCACAACCCTTGAAAAGCCTCCTGCACTGCACATATCAAGCAATTATTATGGGTTAAATTACAGGAAAGGCAGGTCAAATACACAATGAAAGTGTATTGAATATTTTTTTTCTTCAACAATGCAAATCTAAACATTTTGGGCAGTATTCAACGCTCCGGCTTGCACGATAACTCTGCTAGAAATAAGGTTTTTGGCATGCGGCGGGTAGCACTCATATTGCAAGCTGAAAGTAAAATGTTTTCACTAGTGCGCTAACCCACTGCATACAAAAAGCCAAACTTAGAATATCAAGATTACATTAACATGTTCCCCAATAGAAGTCAATAAAGCAAAAAAGGTGGAGAAAATACCCAACACCCTACGCTCGAGCAAACCTGATCACATATTCTCAAGTTTGCTAAACCGACATGAAAATCTGAATATTTCACATTCCAATGTTCTTCACATAGAAGAATATGTTCTTTTTATTCATAAATACATATATCTACATATAGTTGATGGTATTTTGCTAATATATATATATATATATATATATATATATATATATATATATATATATATATATATATACACATATATACATATACACATATATACAGGTAGCCCTCAGTTTACGCCGGGGTTAGGTTCCAGAAGGAATGGTTGTAAATCGAAACCGTTGTAAATTGAAACCCAGTTTATAATGTAAGTCAATGGGAATTGAGGGAGATAGGTTCCAGGCCCCTCTCAAAATTGGCATAAGTAACACCTAATACATTATTTTAAAGCTTTGAAATGAAGACTTTAAATGCTAAACAGCATTATAAACCTAATAAAATAATCACACAACACAGAATATATAATGAAATTAAGTTAAATGAGCAAAAACATTTGCTAAACAGCATTATAAACCTAATAAAATAATCACACAACACAGACTTCACTTGCATTTTTCTGCAAACAGTTCTTTCTATGCATTCCAATCTGGACTGATTTATAGACAGGAAGATCTTGTTTCTTTGAAATCTGCTCAATAGCACAGGTCTGGTTAAACTGATTAATTTCAGCTTGCTTGGCTTTGCTGCAACACAAGCGAACAGCTCCACCTACTGGCTATTTTAATGAATGCACTGCTTCTCAATGCTTTTCAATAGCAGTCACATGACTGGAAAAAAAGGTTGTTATTCTGAAACGGTGTAAATTGAACCGTTGTAAAACGAGGGCCACCTGTATATATATATATATATATATATATATATATATATATATATATATATATATATATTGATTTATACAGAAATATATAGAAATATCTATTTTAAAATACAGAGAACATATTCCCCTATGTGAAGAACATTGGAATGTGAAATATTTACAGTAAATAAACAGTATAATACTTTTTTTTTTTTTAAAATGAATACAGTATTGCATAAATATACTTTTTCATGTTTTCCTCTACTTAAATGCAAAGGGCTCCAATGCACATATACAGTATATATATATATATATATATATATATATATATATATATATATATATATATATATATACATATATACATATATATACACACACACACACACACATACACAGTCGTATGCAAAAGTTTAGGCGCCCCTGACAATATCCATGATTTTCATTTATAAATAATTGGGTGTTTGGATCAGCAATTTCATTTTGATCTATAAAATAACTGAAGGACACCATATTTTTTCAGTAGTGAAATGAGGTTTATTGGATTAACAGAAAATGTGCAATATGCATCAAAACGAAATTAGACAGGAGCATAAATTTGGGCACCCTTGTCATTTTGTTAATTTGAATACCTGTAATTACCTAGCACTGATTAATTGGAACAGAGGATAAAGAAAGAAAGGAGCACCGGCTGAGAGATAAAAATATCCTTTATTTACACCAATTGCAGCACAGTATGGGGGTATAAATAACGAAGTGGTCAGCAAATGGCAACTGACGCGTTTCGGCTGGGTAGCCGTCCTCAAAGCTGCTACTTGTCACAATAAAATTCACATATTTAAAAGCAACAGACCTCTCCTGATTGGTTACACGTTAATTACTGAATAGTTTACACATGTTACACAATAAGTGTATTCAGTCACAGTTATTAACCCATAAGCTACTCAACTCTAGAAACTATAGCTCAGCTTGGATATACCTAGGCTTATTCATAGTTAAATCAAGTTGCTATCTCACTGGAAAGGTATCAAAAATATATACAAAGTGCATTAATTTTAGTTCAAAACATATAACAACCCAATATTTACATTTTTATAAGTCAAGATTCCAAGCACAGACTTTTTTCTAATACTCTTGACAACTAGGAGACTAATTCTCAGTTGCCCAAATTTACCCGTATGATATGTACATACTGAACTGTTGGTTAATAGACCATGCTAGAGTTCTAAGTTTTTACCAACCCCTGTAGACGGCCCGAGGAGGGTATGGGAAGCTAATAGAAATAGGAACACGCTACAGACACGGATCCCCATCGGACCTTGGGAAAGGTATCCAGAGGAGGACCAAATAGCAGTGATTCAATTGTCAGCTTCTACCCAAAGATCGGCCAGGAGCCCAGGAGGCAGCGGTAAGAATTTCTATTATTACGTAAAGGAAACTATGTGATTTATTGCTACGAGAGTATTCACATCGGTCCCTTATTTGACTACAGCAGTTAATAGACATTAAAAATACCTGCGAGGGATACCCAGCTCCTTGTGTAAGTGCCATTGTTAAGTTTGCTGACTGATTAATTGGAACACACAATTGGTATTGGTGAGCCCATTAAGCCTTGAACTTCATAGACAGATGCATCCAATCATGAGAAAATTATTTAAGCTGGCCAATTGCAAGTTGTTCTCTTTGACTTTCCTCTAAAGAGTGGCAACATGGGGGCCTCAAAACAACTCTCAAATGACCTGAAAACAAAGATTGTTCAACATTATGGTTTAGGGAAAGGCTACAAAAAGCTATTGCAGAGATTTAAGCTGTAAGTGTTCACTGTGAAGAACATAGTGAGGACATGGAAGACCACAGGCACAGTTCTTGTTAAGGCCAGAAGTGGCAAGTAAAGTAAAATATTGGAGAGACAAAGAATGGTGAGAATGGTCAAAAATAGCCCACAGACCACCTCCAAAGACCTACAACATAATTTTGCTGCAGATGGTGTCACTGTGCAACGTTCAACAATTCAGCGCACTTTGCACAAGGAGAAGCTGTATGGGAGAGTGATGCGGAAGAAGCCTTTTCTGCACATGTGCCACAAACACACATTTGGACAAGCTAGCTTCGTTTTGGAAGAAAGTGCTGTGGGGACTAATGAAACAAAGATTAAGTTATTTGGTCATAAAAAGGGACATTATGCATAGCGGCAAAAGAACACAGCGTTTCAAGCCATACACTTGCTACCCACAGTAAAATGTGGTAGATGTTCCATCATGCTGTGGGGCTGTGTGGCCAGTGCCAGTACTGGGAATATTGTTAAAGTTAGGGGTTGCATGGATTCCACTTAATATCAGCAGATACTTGAGAATAATGTTGAGGAATCCGTCACAAAGTTGAAGTTACGCTGAGGTTGGATATTTTAACAAGACAATGACCCAAAACACTGCTCAAAATCTACTCCGGCAGTTATGCAGAGGAACAAGTACAATATTCTGAAATGGCCATCCCAGTCCCCAGACCTGAATATCATTGAAAATCTGTGGGGTGATTTGAAGCGGGCTGTCTATGCTCGGCAACCATCAAACCTAACTGAACTGGAGATGTTTTGCAAGGAGGAATGGTCCAAAATACCTTCATCCAGAATCCAGACACTCATTACAGGCTATAGGAAGCGTCTAGAGGCTGTTATTTCTTCTAAAGGAAGCTCTACTAAATATCAATACAATATTTCTGTTGGGGTGCCCAAATTTATGCACCTGTCTAATTTATGCAACCTCATTTCACTACTGAAATATTACTGTGTCCTTCAGTTATTTGATAGATCAAAATGAAATTGCTAAACCAAACACCCAATTATTTATAAATGAAAATCATGGAAATTGTCAGGGGTGCCTAAACATTTGCATATGGAGAGAGAGAGAGAGAGAGAGAGAGAGAGAGAGAGAGAGAGAGAGAGAGAGAGACAGACAGAGACAGAGAAACAGGGAGAGACAGAGAGAGACAGAGAAAGACAGACAGAGAGAGAGAGAGACACAGAGAGAGACAAAGAGAGAGAGAGAGACAGAGAGAGAGAGAGAGAGAGAGAGAGAGAGAGAGAGAGAGAGAGAGAGAGAGAGAGAGAGAGATGAAGGACGAAGCACTCTCTGGTCTTATCCAGTGTACAACACAATTTTATTTAAGACTGTAAATACATATATAAATAAATACATATGTACACACACACACACACACACATATTTAGACATGTATATGTATATATGTCTATGTTAAAGCCCCTTGCATGCCTTTAAAAAAAAAAAAAAAAAAAAACTGAGATCTTATATTTTTGAGCACTTATAACTTTTTTGTGCTATACTTTTAAAAAAAAAATATTTTATATTAAATAGTATTTATGACAGCAAAATTGTTAAATGATGCTTTTACAGACCTTCATGAAAGCATTAGATAGAATAATTAAATTTAAAACATGCAGACTGTTTTTTATATCATTTTGATTAATTTCATGATTACAATTTTTTAAACCACAAACATTCCATTGTAATAACAATTGAACATCACACTTGATTACAATAACACTTGTACATTTAGATGACTGATTTTAATTTATGTACAATGGGCCTGATCACATATGCAGCGTCGGGCACAAAAGCCGGGGTCACCAATTTTTTTACGAATCTAGTGATCACATATACTGCGCCGCATACAAGTGCAGCGCATATATTTTACCCGTCGCCCAATGTTTTTACTCCCATAAACTAACATAGAACCGGCGTTGCAAGTCGGTAACATATATTCAGAGCAAGGACGTACATGGCGAGAATGGAGAAATTTTACTCCATTTTCACCACGCCACACATAGGCAGGCGCAGCAAGTCTTGCCCTGAATATATAAGTACCGTAACTCCCTGGAAGTCTTAACAAACACCTAATGCATGTGCAATATGTACCTCTAAACCGCCATCCCACCTCCACATTAACTAATAAAATGCATTAACCCCTAATACGCCAACTCCCACATCGCAATCTACCTAATAAAGCTATTTACCCCTAATTTGTCAAACCCCCACATCACAAGCTACCTATTAACACTGTTAACCCCTAAACCCCCATAACGCAAAGTACCTAATTACACTTTAAACCCCTAAACTGCCAATACCCCAAAACGCAATCTACCTAATTAACCTATTAAGCTCTAAGCCGCCAACCCCCCACAATGCAATCTACCTAATTAACCTATTAACCCCTAAACCGTCAACCCATCACAACGCAAAGTATCAATCTAATAACTAAGCCCCCTAACCTAAAACCCCCTAAATTAACCCCAATTAAACTACCATTACACAAAATAAAAAAGACTAACTACATTTAAAAATAATAAACATTTACCAAAATTATAAAAAACTAAATTATCCTATCATTACTGAAAATAAAAAAACATACCCTTACTCAAAATAAAAAAAACTAAGAGTACATTAAAAAAAACTAAGATTACAAAAAATAAAAAAATCTAAGATTACAGAAAATAATAAATGAAATTATCGAAAATAACAAAAAAATAAACCTAATCTAATACCCCTATAAAAACAATAAAGCCACCCCAAAATATAAACACCCCTTAATCAAAGAATAAACTACCAATAGCCCTTAAAAGGGTAACTTTAACAGCTCTTTTAGTTAAAAAAAATACTAAGCCCCCACTAACAGTACAACCCCCAAAATAAAAAAAGACCTAACTATAAAAAAAACTAATCTACACATTGCGCCTAAAGGGTCATTTGTATGAGCATTCAGCTCTTTTAGTGCCCATTAAAAAACTATAAAAAGCCCTAATCCAAAAAAACAAACCCACCGAAAAAAAAAAACTAACACTAACCACGAAATAGGTACTCACCATTTCTAAAGTCCGGTGGTAAAGGTCTTTTTCGAGGCAGCTCCATCTTAAATCTTTATCCCGGTGTCACGGAGCGGGTGCAGCAACATCTTCATTCTTCATCCAGGAATTGCGTAGCAGAGGCTGATCGGCGCCATACACACTGTAGATTGAATGCAAGGTACCCGTTTTATATTGGGGTACCTTGCATTCCTATTGGCTGAAAATTTCAAAGCAATCAATAGAATGAGAGCTGCTTACATCCTATTGGCTTTTAAGGGCTATTGGTAGTTTAGTGTTAGATTGGGGGTATTAGATTAGGTTTCATTTTTTTATTTTGGATCATTTCTTTTATTTTTTCTGAAATCTTAGATTATTATTTTTTGTAATATTAGATTTTTTTATTTTCATATAATCTTAGGTGGGTTTTTTTTACTGTAATGTTAGGATTTTTTATTTTGGTAAATTTTAATAATTTTTTTAGGGAGAGTCTTTTTTTATTCTATGTAATAGTAGTTTAAAGGGTTAACTTAGGGAAGCCGGACCATTTTTGGTTTAGCACCTGGGTTGCACTTACTGATTGGTGTACCCACCAATAAGCAAGTGCTATACAGAGTGCTGTACCTAAAACGGGTTAGCTCCTAAGCTTTACATTCCTGCTTTTCAAATAAAGATAGAAAGGGAACAAAGAAAATGTGATTATTTGATTATTTATGTGTATATATATATATATATATATATATATATATATATATATATATATATATATATATTGCACAAACCAGTAAAAATGTATTAATTATTAGTTGCTAAAGGATATAGTCTATGAAAAAGAACACCCTCTATTTTAACTGTTTTATCATTTCATTAATTTGTGGTCGCTTTTAGATTTACAGAAAACTGGGTTTGTTCTAAAATTGTTTTTAGAATTTTTCTCTGTGACCTTCTCTTTCCTAACCTGTAATTCTTATCATCTAATTTGTTTTAACAAAACTTTAATAGCACAGATTTCGAGAACTGCTTATTAGCAAAGACCTGCTCACAGAGCATTCAAAACAAATACTTTAAAAAAACATTTAAAAGATGATCATGACTAAAGGTAATGAAATACTAATTTGTAATGATTCCTTGCATAAGAAAAAATATTGATTTATTTGGGAGCAGGGGAACTAAAGATCTGCTTTAAATGAACTGTGGATCAGAATGAAATAATGGTTTTGCACTTCACATTATATATTTTGGTAGTTCTAGGCTATTATTAATTATGAGATAGTGTACATATATATATATATATATATATATATATATATATATATATATATATATATACACACACACACACAGGTAGCCCTCAGTTTACGCCGGGGTTAGGTTCCAGGAGGAATGGTTGTAAATTGAAACCCAGTTTATAATGTAAGTCAATGGGAAGTGAGGGGGTTAGGTTCCAGGCCCCTCTCAAAATTGTCATAAGTAAAACCTAATACATTATTTTTAAAGCTTTGAAATGAAAACTTTAAATGCTAAAGAGCATTATAAACCTAATAATATAGATTGTATCATTATCAAACTAAGTTTAATAAACAAAAAAAACAGAATTTATGTTTACCTGATAAATTTCTTTCTCCAACGGTGTGTCCGGTCCACGGCGTCATCCTTACTTGTGGGATATTCTCTTCCCCAACAGGAAATGGCAAAGAGCCCAGCAAAGCTGGTCACATGATCCCTCCTAGGCTCCGCCTACCCCAGTCATTCGACCGACGTTAAGGAGGAATAATAGCATAGGAGAAACCATATGGTACCGTGGTGACTGTAGTTAAAGAAAATAAATTATCAGACCTGATTAAAAAACCAGGGCGGGCCGTGGACCGGACACACCGTTGGAGAAAGAAATTTATCAGGTAAACATAAATTCTGTTTTCTCCAACATAGGTGTGTCCGGTCCACGGCGTCATCCTTACTTGTGGGAACCAATACCAAAGCTTTAGGACACGGATGAAGGGAGGGAGCAAATCAGGTCACCTAAATGGAAGGCACCACGGCTTGCAAAACCTTTCTCCCAAAAATAGCCTCAGAAGAAGCAAAAGTATCAAACTTGTAAAATTTGGTAAAAGTGTGCAGTGAAGACCAAGTCGCTGCCCTACATATCTGATCAACAGAAGCCTCGTTCTTGAAGGCCCATGTGGAAGCCACAGCCCTAGTGGAATGAGCTGTGATTCTTTCGGGAGGCTGCCGTCCGGCAGTCTCGTAAGCCAATCTGATGATGCTTTTAATCCAAAAAGAGAGAGAGGTAGAAGTTGCTTTTTGACCTCTCCTTTTACCTGAATAAACAACAAACAAGGAAGATGTTTGTCTAAAATCCTTTGTAGCATCTAAATAGAATTTTAGAGCGCGAACAACATCCAAATTGTGTAACAAGCGTTCCTTCTTTGAAACTGGTTTCGGACACAGAGAAGGTACGATAATCTCCTGGTTAATGTTTTTGTTAGAAACAACTTTTGGAAGAAAACCAGGTTTAGTACGTAAAACCACCTTATCTGCATGGAACACCAGATAAGGAGGAGAACACTGCAGAGCAGATAATTCTGAAACTCTTCTAGCAGAAGAAATTGCAACTAAAAACAAAACTTTCCAAGATAATAACTTAATATCAACGGAATGTAAGGGTTCAAACGGAACCCCCTGAAGAACTGAAAGAATTAAATTGAGACTCCAAGGAGGAGTCAAAGGTTTGTAAACAGGCTTGATTCTAACCAGAGCCTGAACAAAGGCTTGAACATCTGGCACAGCTGCCAGTTTTTTGTGAAGTAACACCGACAAGGCAGAAATCTGTCCCTTCAGGGAACTTGCCGATAATCCTTTTTCCAATCCTTCTTGAAGGAAGGATAGAATCCTAGGAATCTTAACCTTGTCCCAAGGGAATCCTTTAGATTCACACCAACAGATATATTTTTTCCAAATTTTGTGGTAAATCTTTCTAGTTACAGGCTTTCTGGCCTGAACAAGAGTATCGATAACAGAATCTGAGAAACCTCGCTTCGATAAAATCAAGCGTTCAATCTCCAAGCAGTCAGCTGGAGTGAAACCAGATTCGGATGTTCGAACGGACCCTGAACAAGAAGGTCTCGTCTCAAAGGTAGCTTCCAAGGTGGAGCCGATGACATATTCACCAGATCTGCATACCAAGTCCTGCGTGGCCACGCAGGAGCTATCAAGATCACCGACGCCCTCTCCTGATTGATCCTGGCTACCAGCCTGGGGATGAGAGGGAACGGCGGGAACACATAAGCTAGTTTGAAGGTCCAAGGTGCTACTAGTGCATCCACTAGAGCCGCCTTGGGATCCCTGGATCTGGACCCGTAGCAAGGAACTTTGAAGTTCTGACGAGAGGCCATCAGATCCATGTCTGGAATGCCCCATAGTTGAGTGACTTGGGCAAAGATTTCCGGATGGAGTTCCCACTCCCCCGGATGCAATGTCTGACGACTCAGAAAATCCGCTTCCCAATTTTCCACTCCCGGGATGTGGATAGCAGACAGGTGGCAGGAGTGAGACTCCGCCCATAGAATGATCTTGGTCACTTCTTCCATCGCTAGGGAACTCCTTGTTCCCCCCTGATGGTTGATGTACGCAACAGTCGTCATGTTGTCTGATTGAAACCGTATAAACTTGGTCCTCGCTAGCTGAGGCCAAGCCTTGAGAGCATTGAATATCGCTCTCAGTTCCAGAATATTTACCGGTAGAAGAGATTATTCCCGAGACCAAAGACCCTGAGCTTTCAGGGATCCCCAGACCGCGCCCCAGCCCATCAGACTGGCGTCGGTCGTGACAATGACCCACTCTGGTCTGCGGAATGTCATCCCTCGTGACAGGTTGTCCAGGGACAGCCACCAACGGAGTGAGTCTCTGGTCCTCTGATTTACTTGTATCTTTGGAGATAAGTCTGTATAGTCCCCATTCCACTGACTGAGCATGCACAGTTGTAATGGTCTTAGATGAATGCGCGCAAAAGGAACTATGTCCATTGCCGCTACCATCAACCCGATCACTTCCATGCACTGAGCTACGGAAGGAAGAGGAACGGAATGAAGAATTCGACAAGAGTCCAGAAGTTTTGTCTTTCTGGCCTCTGTTAGAAAAATCCTCATTTCTGAGGAGTCTATAATTGTTCCCAAGAAGGGAACCCTTGTTGACGGGGATAGAGAACTCTTTTCCACGTTCACTTTCCAGCCGTGAGATCTGAGAAAGGCCAGGACGATGTCCGTGTGAGCCTTTGCTCGAGGGAGGGACGACGCTTGAATCAGAATGTCGTCCAGGTAAGGTACTACTGCAATGCCCCTTGGTCTTAGCACCGCTAGAAGGGACCCTAGTACCTTTGTGAAAATCCTTGGAGCAGTGGCTAATCCGAAAGGAAGCGCCACGAACTGGTAATGTTTGTCTAGGAATGCAAACCTTAGGAACCGATGATGTTCCTTGTGGATAGGAATATGTAGATACGCATCCTTTAAATCCACCGTGGACATGAATTGACCTTCCTGGATGGAAGGAAGGATAGTTCGAATGGTTTCCATCTTGAACGATGGGACCTTGAGAAATTTGTTTAAGATCTTGAGATCTAGGATTGGTCTGAACGTTCCCTCTTTTTTGGGAACTATGAACAGATTGGAGTAGAACCCCATCCCTTGTTCTCTCAATGGAACAGGATGAATCACTCCCATTTTTAACAGGTTTTCTACACAATGTAAGAACGCCTGTCTTTTTATGTGGTCTGAAGACAACTGAGACCTGTGGAACCTCCCCCTTGGGGGAAGTCCCTTGAATTCCAGAAGATAACCCTGGGAGACTATTTCTAGCGCCCAAGGATCCAGAACATCTCTTGCCCAAGCCTGAGCGAAGAGAGAGAGTCTGCCCCCCACCAGATCCGGTCCCGGATCGGGGGCCAATATTTCATGCTGTCTTGGTAGCAGTGGCAGGTTTCTTGGCCTGCTTTCCCTTGTTCCAGCCTTGCATTGGTCTCCAAGCTGGCTTGGCCTGAGAAGTATTACCCTCTTGCTTAGAGGACGTAGCACCTTGGGCTGGTCCGTTCTAAAACATTGTCTGCCGATATTATTATATCAAAATACCCAGAATAAATGATTCCTCAAGGCTAAATAAGTGTTAATATCAATCGATTTAGCCCAAAAAAGGTCTACAGTTTAAATAAGCCCTTGTGAAGCCCTTATTTACAATCGTAATAAACATGGCTTACCGGATCCCATAGGGAAAATGACAGCTTCCAGCATTACATCGTCTTGTTAGAATGTGTCATACCTCAAGCAGCAAAGGACTGCAAACTGTTCCCCCAACTGAAGTTAATTGCTCTCAACAGTCCTGTGTGGAACAGCCATGGATTTTAGTTACGGTTGCTAAAATCATTTTCCTCATACAAACAGAATTCTTCATCTCTTTTCTGTTTCTGAGTAAATAGTACGTACCAGCACTATTTGAAAATAACAAACTCTTGATTGAATAATGAAAAACTACAGTTAAACACTAAAAAACTCTAAGCCATCTCCGTGGAGATGTTGCCTGTACAACGGCAAAGAGAATGACTGGGGTAGGCGGAGCCTAGGAGGGATCATGTGACCAGCTTTGCTGGGCTCTTTGCCATTTCCTGTTGGGGAAGAGAATATCCCACAAGTAAGGATGACGCCGTGGACCGGACACACCTATGTTGGAGAAATTGCTAACAGCACCTATTTAAATAATCACACAACAGACTGCATCATCATCAAACTAAGTTTAATTAACAAAAACGTTTTTTTACTTGCCTTTTTCTGCAATCAGTTATCTGCATTGTTAGCATGTTAGATAATATTGGGTCTGCACCTATTCTTACTGCAGTGATTAAGCAATGATGATCCAGATAAAAATAAACTTTTATTCCATAACGTTAAAGGAGGTCAGTAAGATGAACAGGACCGCTCTTCTTACCAGCTCCAAAAACAAGGGATCTGAGCACTCCCTGAGACAAATGAAACCTACATTTGTAACTTCCTTTTTTTAATCAGTACAAAGAGGTATGCAAAATAATTGACAAAAATTTACCTATACTGAAGGGTGATAAAAAAACTAAGGAACATGGTGGAAGGAGGATGTATGTTTGTGGCCAAGTGTCAGGATGCCAGGAATCAGACTGAGACGAGAAGTGCAAAAATAATCACATCTTTATTAATAGCAAAAAATAATAAAAAGTCCACAAGTTAAATAACAAGCCAGGAATCAAAACCAGAGCTGGTAGTTCGACAAGCCGAGTCAGGAGCCAAAGCGAAAAGTCAGACGAGCCGGAATCAGGAACAAGGAGAACAGCAGAGTCAGGAACAAGCCAGAGATCAGGAACCAGGAGGGACGTCAGACAGACAGATAATACACAGGAGCTCTCACAAACAGGTCTGAGACAACGCAAGGGCAAAGCATACTGAACAGAGGCCCTTTAAATACTAAGTGATGACATCATAATTCTGAGACTGCATCCTGTCTCACGCGGATTATGTACACCAGTCTGGCTATAAAAGGAAGTGCAGGAAATGAGCAGCATCACACAGTATGCACCAGAGTCAGCAAGAGAGGTGAGTAAAATGGCTGCCAGCAGCACATGGCAAACAAAACAGGGAAAAAACCCTGACACCAAGAGGGCTGCAACACTTGGTAATATTCTGTCCCCCAGTATGCTCAGGGAGGATGTGTCTCGTAGCTCATGGCTTCATCATAATGGAACATATAGGTGTGGGAGACGCACCTGTACTTCCTGTGACTATGATCAACCAGGTAGAACTTTCACCTCTTTAGATACAGGGGAGACTTTTGATACAAAAGGATGTGTAAACTGTAAAAGTACATTAATTATTTATTTAATTGAATGCACCCTATGTTTGAAGTGCTATGTAGGTAGAACCACTAGGGAGGTTGGTACCCGAATCAGGGAGCACTTATCGTACACATCAAGTAAAAGACCTTGTTCTCCACTATCTAGACATTTCCTGGATGTACATGGCCAGGATGTGACCAGCTTCAAATGGAAAGCAATTGAACAGATTTCTAGACCTCCTAGGGGAGGTGATAGACTCTCCTTACTTTGCAGGCAGACCACCTACTGGATATTTAAATTGAATAGTTTAGTACCGGTAGGAACTCTGAATATGATATTATTAATTATTGGCACTGTTAATACTGCTCATTACTGATATATTTTGAAGAATTATTAATTCATACTCATGGTTGCTGAGTGGCAATATATGTATATTCTATCATCCCCAGGTTTGTACTAGGATATCTGTTCTCTCCTTTATGTGATTCCCCATCAATATTGTATATGTAGCTGTAAAAGCTTTGAGGTTATAAGCCATCTACATAATGGCTAAGTGTGTATATAAGTTGGTTCCTGACTTCCCTTGGGCTTCTACTTTTTGTGCATATCTTTGTATACATAATATTAAATTGAATCAGCCCCATGAGTGTTTTGGAGGTAGGTTTGGGATACATTATATAAGCATTATTTAGTCATCATAAGTTGACATTGTAATTGTTTAATATAAACCATATTAGTATATAATGCACTATAATTGCTTATTAAGCTATATCTAACTATATGGAAAGGCTTAATTATAGACTATTTCCAGTTTATGGTTTCTACTATGTAGTTTACTATTTCTCCTATGTTCCAGCATACTTGGTTCTTGTTTAAATATGCCTGTAACTTTAATTAAGTACCAATTATCCAGCCAGTGATTTTAACCAATTAGAGTGTTTTTTATACCTTTAAAAGTAGAGCACAGATGTTGAGGTTTATGTCTATGTTTACAGTCCCTGTGACCGAAACCGGTCAGACAAGTTTTTTGGCCATGGAATTTTTAATTTGAATCCGTCTCCTGTACCTCTATACTAGTTTAACGTTATGGAATAAAAGTTTATTTTTATCTGGAGGCTTATTTGGAAATTTATCTTTTTTTTTCATTTACCCTTGTGGATTCCAGGGGTCCGTTCTTTCCCATCTAGCCTCAACCTGACTGCAAGCACACACACAATCTATCCACAGCGTTGGTTCCCTTCAGCAGATGGCGTCAGAATCTAGATACTGTGGATTGGCCCTTTACTGGTCACATGCTAAGGCAGCATACAGGAGCTGAATATAGTTCTGTGGGAGTAGATATCAGAACGCTGTGTTTGGAGCTCCAAAAAGTATCCGACTGGATGAAGTCACAGCTGACTGGTTGCAGTGAAGCGACAAGGTGAGGGTGATTGAAATACTTCGTTCAAGGACTGTTACAGTTTTGTTTTGGCACACTATTGTCGGTACCGCTAAGAGCCTGCTACACTGACACTAAACAGAGTGAGTATACAGCTGCAGGTTGACACAGTACTGGGTTCTCTCCATATTACCCCTGTGCATACATCAAGTTTATGAGGGATAGAACTTGGTATGCCGTTTTAGTGTACAATCTGAAGCACTAAGCTATTCCAGTCTTACCCCCACATTGTGGTTCACATGTCATTTCTCTAGGGTCTCCACTCAGGACTGTCGTTTTTTATCTAGTTGCTGACTACCATGCTCCACATATTTTTGTCACTTATTCATATATATATATATATATATATATATATATATATATATATATATATATATATATATATATATATATATATATATATATATATATATATATATCTCCATATATACATATATAGTAAAGCTTGGAATATAGGAATATTTGTATTATTGTCAGAGAAAGTATTCCTATTCTCTACTCGGATCCCATACTGAAAGGGATCATACAAGGAGTGTGTGAATTCATACCTAAAAAGGGTAAGACGATAGGAAACTATATATCCCCATCAGATTGTTCAGGCAAAATAAGTAACAAATGTTGGCTTAAACAAAGAAAAAGATTTTTTCAATGTAGACGCAACATCTGTAAAACTTGTGAATATGTTAGAGGACGATAATTTTACCTCTACCAGTAACCAGAAATCTAATGACATTAAATTTTAAATTAATTGTGCTACCACACATGTAATTTACTTGTTGATCTGTAGGGGGTGCTTTAAACAGTATGTTGGAAAAACAAAGCGACCCCTAAAGGACAAGTTTTTAGCACACATAAGGTCTATTGAGGATATAGAATCAGATACCCCCATAGCACGACACTTTAGGGAAAACCACAATTCAGACACCAATTTGTTGACAGTGCAGGCGATTGACCATGTCCCCATATGGAAAAGGGGGAGAGATAGAGAAACTAAACCAGGCCTCAGGGAAACATTTTGGATATTTACCCTTAACAGCACTGCACCACGAGGGTTAAATTTTAGAAGAGACATTGACCTTTATGTCTAGTTTCCCCTGTTCTTCATATTGTACCATAAGAGCATCAGCAACACCCCTATATGGCTGGAATCAACAATTACTAATAAGATAAATGAATTTATGTATATTGAACATAGCAATGATATTGTTGTATTAGCTTATAGGGTTAAATCTTTGAATACACTACGGTAACATTTGGTTACAAACGCGTCTTAGTAAACAGAAACCATTAGTATTCTTGGATTCGTATAGGTTTATGATGCTTGATGTGATATTTATTGAATGTACAACATATATTGTGCTCTTTACGTTTTTACAGAGTGAGGTCTTTATTTAAAATGCATAAACCTACACCTTTAAGGGGAGTGCCTATATAAGCTGGGATTCCCATAAGCAGTGAACAAGTGCATACAGGCACAAAACATGTCTGCTGCATGGGAACCCAGCTGACCTTTTGGTATGTAACCTGTTAGTCAAGTGTCTTATGCTATAGACACTTACCTCCTGATTTTAAAAGTTTTCAATCAAACTTCTGGACGTTTTATTAATTGGAGTGCTTGGACACACACACACATATATATATATATATATATATATATATATATATATATATATATATATATATATATATATATATATATATATATTAATCAAGGGTTAGGGAGAGAAATATAATAATCAGGCACCTATGTTTCCACTTTTAGGTAAATTGCCTGAAGCAATAGTATAAACCTGGATAGCGCTAGCTAGACCAGGTCCTGGTGCAGACCCCAAAATTTTATAATAGTTCAAATATATTTATATAAGTAAATATATGTTGCCCACAGCAGAGCTATACGAGATGCTGTGTTTAAAGTAGGGGATTGCAGCACTCAGAGATAACTTCTCAAAAATCTAATATGTAGAAAAAAGCTGAAACATAGTATCAAAACAGAGGCTCACACACAGGTGGTCCAATTAACGTGTAACGCATTTATTAATACATGTTTATCCTAAACCTAAATATGCCACTGCAGTGGAAACCTGAATAAATACCTATACTCATGAGTGCAAGGTACAAAATAATAATGACATTCTCAATGTTGCACAGAATAAATCAATAAAACAAAACATAACATAAGGAATCAAATTGAAGCTGAAACAAAATGTCCCAAAATAGCAAAAAGTTCCACAAATATTATGTTGGTTATAATGTAGATATCTTATTGGCAAAGTAGCAACATATGAGCTCATCCACAAACGGTACTGTTATTAAAGAAACAGCTGACAGATTCGAGGTAAAGGCGTCCTCCTAAGTCAGCACATGTGAACCATGAGTGTTTGATAATAACAACAGGCTATTTCCAAAAGACGGCAATAAAGGATAAAGGAAAACGTATACAACCTCTTCCAGGTAAGGATAGGTTCCAGGCAGCAAAGACCGGGTTTCGGTTTCTTTAGGCACAAACTTGAAGCATCCATATGAAGTGAGCCAGGACTTGGCATCTGGCTTCTGTCTCACACAGATTTCTCGTCAACACCTTCGCTTGTGCAATCTGAACTTTGAGACTTTTACTGGGTAGATCCACTTTCATTCGCCTCCTTCCAGAAACATAGTGTTATCAATCAACACCAATCAAAGTACTTGCTTACTGCCGCTTAATTTTCAAATGACTGTGTCAACGCGCGTTTTGCCCCACAATGCTTTGCGTCAGGGCCTCGTCAGGACTGTCAGTCACAGGTGATACCTCCATTCATTTAAATCTGTTGCCAATGTTGCAGGAGTGGTTAAGGCGTATACACACCAGCCAATGGGATAGATCATAGAACATCGCCACTATTCAGATTCCCATACATGTATATACAAAACAAAACATTGCTATTTGCCATGTTTAAGCAAAGTTAACAGACTAAAAAGAATAGATTGAACAAATGAGTTTAAACACTATCAAAAGGACCAACTGGTGCTGAGCCTGCATTGGATTTATTTTAATCACCTCTAGTTCAATAACTTTACATAACTAGTTTTAAGGTATTCAAAAAAAATTTTTTTGTTAAATTAAAATTTGGATGAACATTTTTATCTTCATACATGTGTTTTGGCTTTTTAAGGAATGAAAGGAATAACTTTAAAAGGAATCATCTTTCAAAAAGAATTTAATGCTGTTTAGGACTACCTAGGTTGATTAGTCACGTTGTTCATGTCTTTAACCCAGGAAAGACCTAAATTCAATTCTTTCATTTAAGCCAAATGGGGACACAGTTTTTAACACATAGGTCCATCTAGCTTCTTTTTTTAGAAGACATTTATTATTGTCCCCTCCTCTGCCACTTGTCAGTCCTTGATCAATACCAACAAATTTCAAAGATACAGTACTGCTATTGTGTGCATCTTTAAAATGTCTAGCAACACTCGTATCTCTTTCATATAGTATGTCATCTCTATGCTCATGTACCCTGTCCTTGAACATACGTTTTGTTTTTCCAACATAGAACAGGGGACAGGAGCATTGTAAGAGATACACTACTCCTACTGTGTTGCAATTAGAAAAACATCTTATTTCAAAGTTTTTGCTCGTATTTGCTGAAAAAGTTTTACACTTCAGCATATACGGGCAGTACACACAGTGTCCACATGGGAAACTGCCTTTAACTTGTTGATATTTATTCAACCAGTTAGTTGTGGGTTCTGACCTCACGAATCTGCTTTTAACCAACTTCTCTTTTAAGTTAGGAGATTTCTTTGCGGTCAGAAGGGGTCTTTGACCCACTTTTCCAGCAATTCTTTCATCAAATGACAGCAAGTGCCAGTGTCGAGACAAAATGTCTCTCAAAGTCTGCCATTGGCAATTAAATGTAGTGATGAATCTTATGTTGCTATCTGCTGTAGCCCTGACTTGATTTGAATAAAGAAGATCATTTCTATTCAATTTCCGAACTTTGTTAAGGGTGAATTTAATTAATTTATTTGAATATCCTCTTTCAATAAATTTTTCACACATAATTTGAGCATGATGTTCAAATTTTGTTTTTGAAGAACAATTTCTCTTCAATCTGAGCAATTGTCCAAAAGGAATGCCTCTTTTGAGTGATTCAGGGTGGCTACTGGAAGCTTCTAATAGACTGTTTGTTGCTGTATTATTTAGATGGTTTTCAGTAGTTATTTTATTCCCTTCTCTTTTGATACAAATATCCAGGAAGGGTAATTCTTTCTCACTGAATACATGTGTCAGCAGAATGTTCCGATCATTCTTATTTAATGAGTCAATAAATTCAAGCAGACAGGCCAGGGGGCCATCCCAACACATAAGGATGTCGTCCACATATCTAAGCCAAAGGGACACATGGGAACTGAACACCTCACCAAACTTTTCAAAGATGTCCAGCTCCCATGCCCCCAAATGTAGACAAGCATATGTGGGTGCACATACGGCTCCCATCACCGTCCCCCTGACCCGTCTGTAAATTGAGCCATCAAATTCAAACACATTGTTCTCAAGGATAAACCTTAAAAGCTTAATGACAAAATCAGTATGATTATTGCTTTCTGAGCCTCTAGATCTCAAAAAGTGTTCACTTGCACCAATCCCAACCTCATGAGGTATAGAGGAATAGAGACTTTCAACGTCAAGTGATACAAGGATAGTGTCGGTAGAGACAGTTATGTCATCTATTTTTCGAAGGAGATCTGGGGTGTCCTTGACATATGAGGGCAGAGAGAGTAGGAACGGTCTTAAGAAAAAGTCTACATATTGTCCGATGTGTTCACTGATGCCCCCTATCCCCGATACTATTGGTCTCCCTGGTGGGTGAGACTTATTTTTGTGAATTTTCGGGATAGTATAGAAGGTAGGCATCACTGGACATACCGGATTTAGAAACTTGAACTCATCTGGGGAAATGAGACCTTCCATTTTAGCTCCCTGTAAAATATGATACAACTTTAATTTCATATTTGACAAAGGATTTTTTGGAAGTTTTTCATACTGGGTTCTGTCCAACAGTTGTCTTTTTGATTAATTTAGGTAAAAAGATTCATCAAGCAAGACTAGGTTACCGCCCTTGTCCGCTGGCTTGAACACTATCCCTTTCGCTTGGGTTAATTCTTTCAACGCCATTCTTTGACCAGATGTTAAATTATCAGACAAAATCCACTCTTCAGGTAGCTGTTCAATCTCCTTTTCCACAGCCTTTACAAACATAGAGACAGCAGGTACCTGTGCTATAGAAGGCATATAGGTGGATTTTGTCTTTAAATTAGATCTAAATATTCCTGTATTCTCAGAAACCATTATGGACTCATTGTCATCCAAAAGGGATTTTAAGGCAAGTATTGCCTCTTCGTCTTTCTTATTTTCAGATGATTGGTGCATTATATGGTGTAACACTAGTTTTCTCGCAAATAGATGTAAGTCTTTAATGAAGTCGAACTTGTTTAATTTATTAGTTGGACTAAAGGATAAGCCTTTTCTTAGAACTTCAATATGTGTTAGTTTTAATTTAAATGAGGAAAGATTGATGATCTGTAGCTCATCTTTGGATACAGTTGAGATTAGTAGCCCTGATAAGGTCTCCTTCGTGGCCTCCCTCTGTTCCCTTGCCTTTGTCTCATATTGCCCCCTCTCCCTCTCTGTTCTCGCTGGGGATATCTCCTCTCTTCGATTGTTATATTCTTTGTTTTTTCTGCTCCTCTTCCTCCCCCCTCGTCTCTTCCTAGGTTGCCCTGGCCTAAAATTTGTGACCCAGGGCCTCCTTCGTTTTTTGAAGATCTATCTTCATTTTCTATATCTGACATATCTGTCCCTGAATCATAGGAACCTCTATCAAATTTGTACACATAGACTTTTTTGTTTTGATAATCTTCCTGATCCCGATGCAATTTTCTGCACTTCCTTACTTTGATTTCTGCTTGCAGTCTAGAAATATGTATTTTAGTTTCTTCATTTAATTTTTCAAAGTTCGGATCATGATCAAACTTATTAACAATTTGTAATACTGACTCTACGTCTTCTTTTATTTTTTCCAATCTTTTGTCATTCCTTTTAATTAGCATTTCTATCATTCCAAGCGCACATGAAGATAGTTTTTCGTTCCATTCATCCAAAAATTCTAAGCCTCCTCCTTCCTCTCTAGCATTAAAACCTGGGTCTAAGAAGAGTCTTAACCCTCTAGGAACTATTTTTTTCTCCACATAGTTAGCTAAGCTTGAATTCTCAGCTCTTACCTTTACCTGTTTTACAATACAATTCTTATATTTTTTAAAAGCATTGAACACATTAGTTTCTAATTCACTGCTTTCTAAATTTGTATTGGTAAGAGATTCTTTCAGCTCAGCTTCCCAGACCTCATCTGAGAGGGTGAATGCCATAATCTTCTGTTATCAACAATGTTATCAACTTAACAAGAGAGAAGTGTGAGTATACACTTAACCGTATACTACTAAAATACTTTCTCAATCCCAAAGAACGGAAATGTGAGAATCCTCTCTTATATTCCTTTTTGCTAAATAAATTAATCAAGGGTTAGGGAGAGAAATATAATAATCAGGCACCTATGTTTCCACTTTTAGGTAAATTGCCTGAAGCAATAGTATAAACCTGGATAGCGCTAGCTAGACCAGGTCCTGGTGCAGACCCCAAAATTTTATAATAGTTCAAATATATTTATATAAGTAAATATATGTTGCACACAGCAGAGCTATACGAGATGCTGTGTTTAAAGTAGGGGATTGCAGCACTCAGAGATAACTTCTCAAAAATCTAATATGTAGAAAAAAGCTGAAACATAATATCAAAACAGAGGCTCACACACAGGTGGTCCAATTAACGTGTAACGCATTTATTAATACATGTTTATCCTAAACCTAAATATGCCACTGCAGTGGAAACCTGAATAAATACCTATACTCATGAGTGCAGGGTACAAAATAATAATGACATTCTCAATGTTGCACAGAATAAATCAATAAAACAAAACATAACATAAGGAATCAAATTGAAGCTGAAACAAAATGTCCCAAAATAGCAAAAAGTTCCACAAATATTATGTTGGTTATAATGTAGATATCTTATTGGCAAAGTAGCAACATATGAGCTCATCCACAAACGGTACTGTTATTAAAGAAACAGCTGACAGATTCGAGGTAAAGGCGTCCTCCTAAGTCAGCACATGTGAACCATGAGTGTTTGATAATAACAACAGGCTATTTCCAAAAGACGGCAATAAAGGATTAAGGAAAACGTATACAACCTCTTCCAGGTAAGGATAGGTTCCAGGCAGCAAAGACCGGGTTTCGGTTTCTTTAGGCACAAACTTGAAGCATCCATATGAAGTGAGCCAGGACTTGGCCCTTTTGATAGTGTTTAAACTCATTTGTTTAATCTATTCTTTTTAGTCTGTTAACTTTGCTTAAACATGGTAAATAGCAATGTTTTGTTTTGTATATACATGTATGGGAATCTGAATAGTGGCGATGTTCTATGATCTATCCCATTGGCTGGTGTGTATACGCCTTAACCACTCCTGCAACATTGGCAACAGATTTAAATGAATGGAGGTATCACCTGTGACTGACAGTCCTGACGAGGCCCTGACGCAAAGCATTGTGGGGCAAAACGCGCGTCGACACAGTCATTTGAAAATTAAGCGGCAGTAAGCAAGTACTTTGATTGGTGTTGATTGATAACACTATGTTTCTGGAAGGAGGCGAATGAAAGTGGATCTACCCAGTAAAAGTCTCAAAGTTCAGATTGCACAAGCGAAGGTGTTGACGATAAATCTGGGTGAGACAGAAGCCGGATGCCAAGTCCTGGCTCACTTCATATGGATGCTTCAAGTTTGTGCCTAAAGAAACCGAAACCCAGTCTTTGCTGCCTGGAACCTATCCTTACCTGGAAGAGGTTGTATACGTTTTCCTTTATCCTTTATTGCCGTCTTTTGGAAATAGCCTGTTGTTATTATCAAACACTCATAGTTCACATGTGCTGACTTAGGAGGACGCCTTTACCTCGAATCTGTCAGCTGTTTCTTTAATAACAGTACCGTTTGTGGATGAGCTCATATGTTGCTACTTTGCCAATAAGAAATCTACATTATAACCAACATAA